>NC_092738.1:2016885-2064385 GCF_047496885.1 Scyliorhinus torazame
ACAGTGGTGTCACGTTTGCTAATTTCCAATCCGCCGGGACCACCCCAGAGTCTAGTGAATTTTGGTAAATTATCACTAGTGCATTTGCAATTTCCCTAGCCATCTCTTTTAGCACTCTGGGATGCATTCCATCAGGGCCAGGAGACTTGTCTACCTTTAGCCCCATTAGCTTGCCCATCACTACCTCCTTGGTGATAACAATCCTCTCAAGGTCCTCACCTGTCATAGCCTCATTTCCATCAGTCACTGGCATGTTATTTGTGTCTTCCACTGTGAAGACCGACCCAAAAAACCTGTTCAGTTCCTCAGCCATTTCCCCGTCTCCTATTATTAAATCTCCCTTCTCATCCTCTAAAGGACCAATATTTACCTTAGCCACTCTTTTTTGTTTTATGTATTTGCAGAAACTTTTACTATCTGCTTATATTCTGAGCAAGTTTACTCTCATAATCTATCTTACTCTTTATAGCTTTTTTAGTAGCTTTCTGTTGCCCCCTAAAGATTTCCCAGTCCTCTAGTCTCCCACTGATCTTTGCCACTTTGTATGCTTTTTCCTTCAATTTGATACTCTCCCTTATTTCCTTAGATATCCACGGTCGATTATCCCTCCTTCTACCGTCCTTCCTTTTTGTTGGTATAAACCTTTGCTGAGCACTGTGAAAAATCACTTGGAAGGTTCTCCACTGTTCCTCAACTGTTTCACTATAAAGTCTTTGCTCCCAGTCTACCTTAGCTCGTTCTTCGCTCATCCCATTGTAATCAATTTGTTTAAGCACAAAACACTAGTGCTTGATTTTACCTTCTCACCATCTGTATTTTAAATTCCACCAGATTGTGATCGCTCCTTCCGAGAGGATCCCTAACTATGAGATCCTGAATCAATCCTGTCTCATTACACAGGACCAGATCTAGGACCGCTTGTTTCCTCGTAGGTTCCATTACATACTGTTCGAGGAAACTATCGCGGATACATTCCATAAACTCCTCCTCAAGGCTGCCTTGACCGACCTGGTTAAACCAATCGACAAGTAGATTAAAATCCCCCATGATAACTGCTGTACCATTTCTACATGCATCTGTTATTTCTTTGTTTATTGCCTGCCCCACCATAATGTTACTATTTGGTGGCCTATAGATTACTCCTATCAGTGACTTTTTCGCCTTACTATTCCTGATTTCCACCCAAATGGATTCAACCTTATCCTCCATAGCACCGATGTCATCCCTCACTGTTGCCCGGATGTCATCCTTAAATAACAGAGCTACACCACCTCCCTTACCATCCACTCTGTCCTTCCGAATAGTTTCATACCCTCGGATATTTAACTCCCAGTCGTGACCATCCTTTAACCATGTTTCAGTAATGGCCACTAAATCATAGTCATTCACGATGATTTGCGCCATCAACTCATTTACCTTATTCCGAATACTACGAGCATTCAGGTAAAGTACACTTATGTTGGCTTTTTTACCTCTGTTCTGAATCTTAACACCTCGATCAGTAACCTCTCCTCAGTTATATTTCCTCTTAACCTTTCTCCTAATTTTCCTTGTCGTCGAACCCATATCTTCCTGTAACAACCTGCCACGTCGCTTACCATTGATGTTTTCACTTCCCGTTTTATTTCTTTTAGTATTCCTGGTCCTATTCACTGAGCTCCCCTCAGTCACTGTACCTTGTACTGTCGCCCTTTTTGATTTTTGACTATGGCTTCTCTGCCTTACACTTTCCCCCTTCCTGCCTTTTGTTTCTGTCCCTGTTTTACTACCTTCCAACTTCCTGCATCGGTTCCCATCCCCCTGCCACATTAGTTTAAACTCTCCCCAACAGCTCGAGCAAACACCAAGGACATCGGTTCCAGTCCTGCCCAGGTGAGACCGTCCGGTTTGTACTGGTCCCACCTCCCCCAGAACCGTTACTACAGTTACACAGTGAGTGACCCTCACTGTGCTGAATAAACAGTGACTCTGTACAGTGACACAGTGAGTGATCCTCACCCTGCTGAATAAACAGTGACTCTGTACAGTTACACAGTGAGTGACCCTCACTGTGCTGAATAAACAGTGACTCTGTACAGTTACACAGTGAGTGATCCTCACACTGCTGAATAAACAGTGACTCTGTACAGTTACGCAGTGAGTGACCCTCACTGTGCTGAATAAACAGTGACTCTGTACAGTTACTCAGTGAGTGATCCTCACTCTGCTGAATAAACAGTGACTCTGTACAGTTACACAGTGAGTGACCCTCACTGTGCTGAATAAACAGTGACTCTGTACAGTTACTCAGTGAGTGATCCTCACTCTGCTGAATAAACAGTGACTCTGTACAGTTACACAGTGAGTGATCCTCACCCTGCTGAATAAACAGTGACTCTGTACAGTTACACAGTGAGTGATCCTCACCCTGCTGAATAAACAGTGACTCTGTACAGTTACACAGTGAGTGATCCTCACCCTGCTGAATAAACAGTGACTCTGTACAGTTACACAGTGAGTGATCCTAACCCTGCTGAATAAACAGTGACTCTGTACAGTTACACAGAGAGTGACCGTCACCCTGAATAAACAGTGACTCTGTACAGTTACACAGTGAGTGATCCTCACCCTGAATAAACAGTGACTCTGTACAGTTACACAGTGAGTGATCCTCACCCTGAATAAACAGTGACTCTGTACAGTTACACAGTGAGTGATCCTCACCCTGAATAAACAGTGACGCTGTACAGTTACACAGTGAGTGATCCTCACCCTGAATAAACAGTGATTCTGTACAGTTACACAGTGAGTGATCCTCACCCTGCTGAATAAACAGTGACTCTGTACAGTTACACAGTGAGTGATCCTCACCCTGAATAAACAGTGACTCTGTACAGTTACACAGTGAGTGATCCTCACCCTGCTGAATAAACAGTGAACCTGTACAGTTACACAGTGAGTGATCCTCACCCTGAATAAACAGTGACTCTGTACAGTTACACAGTGAGTGATCCTCACCCTGAATAAACAGTGACTCTGTACAGTTACACAGTGAGTGATCCTCACCCTGAATAAACAGTGACTCTGTACAGTTACACAGTGAGTGATCCTCACCCTGCTGAATAAACAGTGACTCTGTTCAGTTACACAGTGAGTGATCCTCATCCTGCTGAATAAACAGTGACTCTGTACAGTTACACAGTGAGTGATCCTCACCCTGAATAAACAGTGACTCTGTACAGTTACACAGTGAGTGATCCTCACCCTGCTGAATAAACAGCGACTCTGTACAGTTACACAGTGAGTGATCCTCACCCTGAATAAACAGCGACTCTGTACAGTTACACAGTGAGTTATCCTCACCCTGAATAAACAGTGACTCTGTACAGTTACACAGTGAGTGATCCTCACCCTGAATAAACAGCGACTCTGTACAGTTACACAGTGAGTGATCCTCACCCTGAATAAACAGTGACTCTGTACAGTTACACAGTGAGTGATCCTCACCCTGCTGAATAAACAGTGACTCTGTACAGTTACACAGTGAGTGATCCTCACCCTGAATAAACAGTGAGTCTGTACAGTTACACAGTGAGTGATCCTCACCCTGCTGAATAAACGGTGACTCTGTACAGTTACACAGTGAGTGATCCTCACCCTGAATAAACACTGACTCTGTACAGTTACACAGTGAGTGATCCTCACCCTGAATAAACAGTGACTCTGCACAGTTACACAGTGAGTGATCCTCACCCTGAATAAACAGTGACTCTGCACAGTTACACAGTGAGTGATCCTCACCCTGAATAAACAGTGACCCTGTACAGTTACACAGTGAGTGATCCTCACCCTGCTGAATAAACAGTGACTGTACAGTTACACAGTGAGTGACCCTCACCCTGAATAAACAGTGACTCTGTACAGTTACACAGTGAGTGACCCTCACCCTGAATAAACAGTGACTCTGTACAGTTACACAGTGAGTGATCCTCACTCTGAATAAACACTGACTCTGTACAGTTACACAGTGAGTGATCCTCACCCTGAATAAACAGTGACTCTGTACAGTTACACAGTGAGTGATCCTCACCCTGAATAAACAGTGACTCTGTACAGTAACACAGTGAGTGATCCTCACCCTGAATAAACAGTGACTCTGTTCAGTTACATAGTGAGTGATCCTCACCCTGAATAAACAGTGACTCTGTACAGTTACACAGTGAGTGATCCTCACCCTGCTGAATAAACGGTGACTCTGTACAGTTACACAGTGAGTGACCCTCACCCTGAATAAACAGTGACTCTGTACAGTTACACAGTGAGTGATCCTCACCCTGAATAAACAGTGACTCTGTACAGTTACACAGTGAGTGACCCTCACCCTGAATAAACAGTGACTCTGTACAGTTACACAGCGAGTGATCCTCACCCTGAATAAACACTGACTCTGTACAGTTACACAGTGAGTGATCCTCACCCTGAATAAACAGTGACTCTGTACAGTTACACAGTGAGTGATCCTCACCCTGAATAAACAGTGACTCTGTACAGTTACACAGTGAGTGATCCTCACCCTGCTGAATAAACAGTGACTCTGTACAGTTACACAGTGAGTGATCCTCACCCTGAATAAACAGTGACTCTGTACAGTTACACAGTGAGTGACCCTCACCCTGAATAAACAGTGACTCTGTACAGTTACACAGTGAGTGATCCTCACCCTGAATAAACACTGACTCTGTACAGTTACACAGTGAGTGATCCTCACCCTGAATAAACAGTGACTCTGCACAGTTACACAGTGAGTGATCCTCACCCTGAATAAACAGTGACTCTGTACAGTTACACAGTGAGTGATCCTCACCCTGCTGAATAAACAGTGACTCTGTACAGTTACACAGTGAGTGATCCTCACCCTGAATAAACAGTGATTCTGTACAGTTACAGTGAGTGATCCTCACCCTGAATAAACAGTGACTCTGTACAGTTACACAGTGAGTGATCCTCACCCTGCTGAATAAACAGTGACTCTGTACAGTTACACAGTGAGTGATCCTCACACTGCTGAAGAAACAGTGACACTGTACAGTTACACAGTGAGTGACCCTCACCCTGAATAAACAGTGACTCTGTACAGTTACACAGTGAGTGATCCTCACCCTGAATAAACAATGACTCTGTACAGTTACACAGTGTGTGACCATCACCCTGCTGAATAAACAGTGACTCTGCACAGTTACACAGTGAGTGACCCTCACCCTGAATAAACAGTGACTCTGTACAGTTACACAGTGAGTGATCCTCACCCTGAATAAACAGTGACTCTGTTCAGTTACACAGTGAGTGATCCTCACCCTGAATAAACAGTGACTCTGTACAGTTACACAGTGAGTGATCCTCACCCTGAATACACAGTGACTCTGTACAGTTACACAGTGAGTGATCCTCACCCTGAATAAACAATGACTCTGTACAGTTACACAGTGAGTGACCATCACCCTGCTGAATAAACAGTGACTCTGCACAGTTCCACAGTGAGTGATCCTCACCCTGCTGAATAAACAGTGACTCTGTACAGTTACACAGTGAGTGATCCTCACCCTGAATAAACAGTGACTCTGTACAGTTACACAGTGAGTGATCCTCACTCTGCTGAATAAACAGTGACTCTGTACAGTTACACAGTGAGTGATCCTCACCCTGAATAAACAGTGACTCTGTTCAGTTACACAGTGAGTGATCCTCACCCTGAATAAACAGTGACTCTGTACAGTTACACAGTGAGTGATCCTCACCCTGCTGAATAAACAGTGACTCTGTACAGTTACACAGTGAGTGATCCTCACCCTGAATAAACAGTGACTCTGTACAGTTACACAGTGAGTGATACTCACCCTGCTGAATAAACAGTGACTCTGTACAGTTACACAGTGAGTGATCCTCACCCTGCTGAATAAACAGTGACTCTGTACAGTTACACAGTGAGTGATCCTCACCCTGATTAAACAGTGACTCTGTACAGTTACACAGTGAGTGATCCTCACCCTGATTAAACAGTGACTCTGTACAGTTACACAGTGAGTGATCCTCACCCTGAATAAACAGTGATTCTGTACAGTTACACAGTGAGTGATCCTCACCCTGAATAAACAGTGACTCTGTACAGTTACACAGTCAGTGATCCTCACCCTGAATAAACAGTGACTGTGTACAGTTGCACAGTGAGTGTTCCTCACCCTGAATAAACAGTGACTCTGTACAGTTACACAGTGAGTGATCCTCACCCTGAATAAACAGTGACTCTGTACAGTTACACAGTGAGTGATCCTCACCCTGAATAAACAGTGACTCTGTACAGTTACACAGTGAGTGATCCTCACTCTGCTGAATAAACAGTGACTCTGTACAGTTACACAGTGAGTGATCCTCACCCTGAATAAACAGTGACTCTGTTCAGTTACACAGTGAGTGATCCTCACCCTGAATAAACAGTGACTCTGTACAGTTACACAGTGAGTGATCCTCACCCTGCTGAATAAACAGTGACTCTGTACAGTTACACAGTGAGTGATCCTCACCCTGAATAAACAGTGACTCTGTACAGTTACACAGTGAGTGATACTCACCCTGCTGAATAAACAGTGACTCTGTACAGTTACACAGTGAGTGATCCTCACCCTGCTGAATAAACAGTGACTCTGTACAGTTACACAGTGAGTGATCCTCACCCTGATTAAACAGTGACTCTGTACAGTTACACAGTGAGTGATCCTCACCCTGATTAAACAGTGACTCTGTACAGTTACACAGTGAGTGATCCTCACCCTGAATAAACAGTGATTCTGTACAGTTACACAGTGAGTGATCCTCACCCTGAATAAACAGTGACTCTGTACAGTTACACAGTCAGTGATCCTCACCCTGAATAAACAGTGACTGTGTACAGTTGCACAGTGAGTGTTCCTCACCCTGAATAAACAGTGACTCTGTACAGTTACACAGTGAGTGATCCTCACCCTGAATAAACAGTGACTCTGTACAGTTACACAGTGAGTGATCCTCACCCTGAATAAACAGTGACTCTGTACAGTTACACAGTGAGTGATCCTCAACCTGAATAAACAGTGACTCTGTACAGTTACACAGTGAGTGATCCTCACCCTGCTGAATAAACAGTGACTCTGTACAGTTACACAGTGAGTGATCCTCACCCTGAATAAACAGTGTCTCTGTACAGTTACACAGTGAGTGATCCTCACCCTGCTGAATAAACAGTGACTCTGTACAGTTACACAGCGAGTGATCCTCACCCTGCTGAATAAACAATGACTCTGTACAGTTACACAGCGAGTGATCCTCACCCTGCTGAATAAACAGTGACTCTGTACAGTTTCACAGTGAGTGATCCTCACCCTGAATAAACAGTGTCTCTGTACAGTTACACAGTGAGTGATCCTCACTCTGCTGAATAAACAGTGACTCTGTACAGTTACACAGCGAGTGATCCTCACCCTGCTGAATAAACAATGACTCTGTACAGTTACACAGCGAGTGATCCTCACCCTGCTGAATAAACAGTGACTCTGTACAGTTTCACAGTGAGTGATCCTCACCCTGAATAAACAGTGACTCTGTAGTTACACAGTGAGTGATCCTCACCCTGAATAAACAGTGACTCTGTACAGTTACACAGTGAGTGATCCTCACCGTGCTGAATAAACAGTGACTCTGTACAGTTACACAGTGAGTAATCCTCACCCTGCTGAATAAACAGTGACTCTGTACAGTTACACAGTGAGTGATCCTCACCCTGCTGAATAAACAGTGACTCTGTTCAGTTACACAGTGAGTGATCCTCACCCTGAATAAACAGTGACTCTGTACAGTTACACAGTGAGTGATCCTCACCGTGCTGAATAAACAGTGACTCTGTACAGTTACACAGTGAGTAATCCTCACCCTGCTGAATAAACAGTGACTCTGTACAGTTACACAGTGAGTGATCCTCACCCTGCTGAATAAACAGTGACTCTGTACAGTTACACAGCGAGTGATCCTCACCCTGCTGAATAAACAGTGACTCTGTACAGTTACACAGTGAGTGATCCTCACCCTGAATAAACAGTGACTCTGTACAGTTACACAGTGGGTGATCCTCACCCTGAATAAACAGTGACTCTGTACAGTTACACAGTGAGTGACCCTCACCCTGAATAAACAGTGACTCTGTACAGTTACACAGTGAGTAACCCTCACCCTGAATAAACAGTGACTCTGTACAGTTACACAGTGAGTGACCCTCACCCTGAATAAACAGTGACTCTGTACAGTTACACAGTGAGTGATCCTCACCCTACTGAATAAACAGTGACTCTGTACAGTTATACAGTGAGTGATCCTCACCCTGAATAAACAGTGACTCTGCGCAGTTACACAGTGAGTGATCCTCACCCTGAATAAACAGTGACTCTGTACAGTGCACAGTGAGTGATCCTCACCCTGCTGAATAAACAGTGACTCTGTACAGTTACACAGTGAGTGATCCTCACCCTGAATAAACAGTGACTCTGTCCAGTTACACAGTGAGTGATCCTCACCCTGCTGAATAAACAGTGACTCTGTACAGTTACACAGTGAGTGATCCTCACCCTGAATAAACAGTGACTCTGTACAGTTACACAGTGAGTGATACTCACCCTGAATAAACAATGACTCTGTACAGTTACACAGTGAGTGACCCTCACACTGAATAAACAGCGACTCTGTACAGTTACACAGTGAGTGATCCTCACCCTGAATAAACAGTGACTCTGTACAGTTACACAGTGAGTGATCCTCACCCTGAATAAACAGTGACTCTGTACAGTTACACAGTGAGTGACCCTCACCCTGAATAAACAGTGACTCTGTACAGTTACACAGTGAGTAACCCTCACCCTGAATAAACAGTGACTCTGTACAGTTACACAGTGAGTGATCCTCACCCTACTGAATAAACAGTGACTCTGTACAGTTATACAGTGAGTGATCCTCACCCTGAATAAACAGTGACTCTGCGCAGTTACACAGTGAGTGATCCTCACCCTGAATAAACAGTGACTCTGTACAGTGCACAGTGAGTGATCCTCACCCTGCTGACTAAACAGTGACTCTGTACAGTTACACAGTGAGTGACCGTCACCCTGAATAAACAGCGACTCTGTACAGTGCACAGTGAGTGATCCTCACCCTGCTGAATAAACTGTAACTCTGTACAGTTACACAGTGAGTGATCCACACCCTGAATAAACAGAGACTCTGTACAGTTACACAGTGAGTGATCCTCACCCTGAATAAACAGTGACTCTGTACAGTTACACAGTGAGTGTCCCTCACCCTGAATAAACAGTGACTCTGTACAGTAACACAGTGAGTGATCCTCACCCTGAATAAACAGTGACTCTGTACAGTTACCCAGTGAGTGATCCTCACCCTGCTGAATAAACAGTGACTCTGTACAGTTACACAGTGAGTGATCCTCACCCTGCTGAATAAACAGTGACTCTGTACAATTACACAGTGAGTGGCCCTCACCCTGCTGAATAAACAGTGACTCTGTACAGTTACACAGTCAGTGACCCTCACCCTGCTGAATAAACAGTGACTCTGTACAGTTACACAGTGAGTGATCCTCACCCTGAATAAACAGTGACTCTGTACAGTTACACAGTGAGTGACCCTCACCCTGAATAAACAGTGACACTGTACAGTTACACAGTGAGTGATCCTCACCCTGAATAAACAGTGACTCTGTACAGTAACACAGTGAGTGATCCTCACCCTGCTGAATAAACAGTGGCTCTGTACAGTTACACAGTAAGTGATCCTCACCCTGCTGAATAAACAGTGGCTCTGTACAGTTACAGTGAGTGATTCTCACCCTGCTGAATAAACAGTGACTCTGTACAGTTACGCAGTGGGTGATCCTCACCCTGAAAAAACAGTGACTCTGTATAGCTACACAGTGAGTGACCCTCACCCTGAATAAACAGTGACTCTGTACAGTTGCACAGCGAGTGATCCTCACCCTGCTGAATAAACAGTGACTCTGTACAGTTACACAGTGAGTGATCCTCACCCTGAATAAACAGTGACTCTGTACAGTTACACAGTGAGTGATCCTCACCCTGCTGAATAAACAGTGACTCTGTACAGTGACACAGTGAGTGATCCTCACCCTGAATAAACAGTGACTCTGTACAGTTACACAGTGAGTGACCCTCAACCTGAATAAACAGTGACTCTGTACAGTTACACAGTGAGTGATCCTCACCCTGAATAAACCGTGACTCTGTACAGTTACACAGTGAGTGACCCTCACCCTGGTGAATAAACAGTGACTCTGTACAGTTACACAGTGAGTGATCCTCACCCTGAATAAACTGTGACTCTGTACAGTTACACAGTGAGTGATCCTCACCCTGAATAAACAGTGACTCTGTACAGTTACACAGTGAGTGATCCTCACCCTGAATAAACAGTGACTCTGTACAGTTACACAGTGAGTGATCCTCACCCTGCTGAATAAACAGTGACTCTGTACAGTTACACAGTGAGTGATCCTCACCCTGCTGAATAAACAGTGGCTCTGTACAGTTACACAGTGAGTGACCCTCACCCTGAATAAACAGTGGCTCTGTACAGTTACACAGTGAGTGACCCTCACCCTGAATAAACAGTGACTCTGTACAGTTACACAGTGAGTGACCCTCACCCTGAATAAACAGTGACTCTGTACAGTTACACAGTGAGTGATCCTCACCCTGCTGAATAAACACTGACTCTGTACAGTGACACAGTGAGTGATCCTCACCCTGAATAAACAGTGACTCTGTACAGTTACACAGTGAGTGACCCACACCCTGAATAAACAGTGACTCTGTACAGTTACACAGTGAGTGATCCTCACCCTGCTGAATAAACAGTGGCTCTGTACAGTTACACAGTGAGTGACCCTCACCCTGAATAAACAGTGACTCTGTACAGTTACACAGTGAGTGATCCTCACCCTGCTGAATAAACAGTGACTCTGTACAGTTACACAGTGAGTGACCCTCACCCTGAATAAACAGTGACTCTGTCCAGTTACACAGTGAGTGATCCTCACCCTGCTGAATAAACAGTGACTCTGTACAGTTACACAGAGAGTGATCCTCACCCTGCTGAATAAACAGTGACTCTGTTCAGTTACACAGTGAGTGATCCTCACCCTGCTGAATAAACAGTGACTCTGTACAGTTACACAGAGAGTGATCCTCACCCTGCTGAATAAACAGTGACTCTGTTCAGTTACACAGTGAGTGACCCTCACCCTGAATAAACAGTGGCTCTGTACAGTTACACAGTGAGTGACCCTCACCCTGAATAAACAGTGACTCTGTACAGTTACACAGTGAGTGACCCTCACCCTGAATAAACAGTGACTCTGTACAGTTACACAGTGAGTGATCCTCACCCTGCTGAATAAACACTGACTCTGTACAGTGACACAGTGAGTGATCCTCACCCTGAATAAACAGTGACTCTGTACAGTTACACAGTGAGTGACCCACACCCTGAATAAACAGTGACTCTGTACAGTTACACAGTGAGTGATCCTCACCCTGCTGAATAAACAGTGGCTCTGTACAGTTACACAGTGAGTGACCCTCACCCTGAATAAACAGTGACTCTGTACAGTTACACAGTGAGTGATCCTCACCCTGCTGAATAAACAGTGACTCTGTACAGTTACACAGTGAGTGACCCTCACCCTGAATAAACAGTGACTCTGTCCAGTTACACAGTGAGTGATCCTCACCCTGCTGAATAAACAGTGACTCTGTACAGTTACACAGAGAGTGATCCTCACCCTGCTGAATAAACAGTGACTCTGTTCAGTTACACAGTGAGTGATCCTCACCCTGCTGAATAAACAGTGACTCTGTACAGTTACACAGCGAGTGATCCTCACCCTGCTGAATAAACAGTGACTCTGTACAGTTACACAGTGAGTGATCCTCACCCTGAATAAACAGTGACTCTGTACAGTTACACAGTGAGTGATCCTCACCCTGAATAAACAGTGACTCTGTACAGTTACACAGTGAGTGACCCTCACCCTGAATAAACAGTGACTCTGTACAGTTACACAGTGAGTGATCCGCACCCTGCTGAATAAACAGTGACTCTGTACAGTTACACAGTGAGTGATCCTCACCCTGCTGAATAAACAGTGACTCTGTACAGTTACACAGTGAGTGACCCTCACCCTGAATAAACAGTGACTCTGTACAGTTACACAGTGAGTGATCCTCACCCTGCTGAATAAACATTGACTCTGTACAGTTACACAGTGAGTGACCTTCACCCTGCTGAATAAACAGTGACTCTGTACAGTTACACAGTGAGTGATCCTCACCGTGCTGAATAAACAGTGACTCTGTACAGTTACACAGTGAGTAATCCTCACCCTGCTGAATAAACAGTGACACTGTACAGTTACACAGTGAGTGATCCTCACCCTGCTGAATAAACAGTGACTCTGTTCAGTTACACAGTGAGTGATCCTCACCCTGCTGAATAAACAGTGACTCTGTACAGTTACACAGCGAGTGATCCTCACCCTGCTGAATAAACAGTGACTCTGTACAGTTACACAGCGAGTGATCCTCACCCTGCTGAATAAACAGTGACTCTGTACAGTTTCACAGTGAGTGATCCTCACCCTGAATAAACAGTGACTCTGTACAGTTACACAGTGAGTGATCCTCACCCTGAATAAACAGTGACTCTGTACAGTTACACAGTGAGTGATCCTCACCCTGAATAAACAGTGACTCTGTACAATTACACAGTGAGTGATCCTCACCCTGAATAAACAGTGACTCTGTACAGTTACACAGCGAGTGATCCTCACCCTGCTGAATAAACAGTGACTCTGTACAGTTACACAGTGAGTGACCCTCACCCTGCTGAATAAACAGTGACTGTACAGTTACACAGTGAGTGATCATCACCCTGAATAAACAGTGACTCTGTACAGTTACACAGTGAGTGATCCTCACCCTGAATAAACAGTGACTCTGTACAGTTACACAGTGAGTGACCCTCACCCTGCTGAATAAACAGTGACTCTGTACAGTTACACAGTGAGTGATCCTCACCCTGCTGAATAAACAGTGACTCTGTACAGTTACACAGTGAGTGACCCTCACCATGAATAAAAAGTGACTCTGTACAGTTACACAGTGAGTGACCCTCACCATGAATAAACAGTGACTCTGTACAGTTACACAGTGAGTGATCCTAACCCTGCTGAATAAACAGTGACTCTGTACAGTTACACAGTGAGTGACCCTCACCCTGAATAAACAGTGACTCTGTACAGTTACACAGTGAGTGATCCTCACCCTGCTGAATAAACAGTGACTCTGTACAGTTACACAGTGAGTGATCCTCACCCTGAATAAACAGTGACTCTGTACAGTTACACAGTGAGTGATCCTCATCCTGCAGAATAAACAGTGACTCTGTACAGTTACACAGTGAGTGATCCTCACCCTGAATAAACAGTGACACTGTACAGTTACACAGTGAGTGATCCTAACCCTGCTGAATAAACAGTGACTCTGTACAGTTACACAGTGAGTGATCCTCACCCTGAATAAACAGCGACTTACAGTGAGTGATCCTCACCCTGCTGAATAAACAGTGACTCTGTACAGTTACACAGTGAGTGATCCTCACCCTGCTGAATAAACAGTGACTCTGTACAGTTACACAGTGAGTGACCCTCACCCTGCTGAATAAACAGTGACTCTGTACAGTTACACAGTGAGTGATCCTCACCCTGCTGAATAAACAGAGACTCTGTACAGTTACACAGTGAGTGATCCTCATCCTGCTGAATAAACAGTGACTCTGTACAGTTACACAGTGAGTGATCCTCACCCTGCTGAATAAACAGAGACTCTGTACAGTTACACAGTGAGTGATCCTCATCCTGCTGAATAAACAGTGACTCTGTACAGTTACACAGTGAGTGATCCTCACCCTGAATAAACAGTGACTCTGTACAGTTACACAGTGAGTGATCCTCGCCCTGAATAAACAGTGACTCTGTACAGTTACACAGTGAGTGACCCTCACCCTGCTGAATAAACAGTGACTCTGTACAGTTACACAGTGAGTGATCCTCACCCTGCTGAATAAACAGTGACTCTGTACAGTTACACAGTGAGTGATCCTCACCCTGAATAAACAGTGACTCTGTACAGTTACACAGTGAGTGATGCTCACCCTGAATAAACAGTGACTCTGTACAGTTACACAGTGAGTGATCCTCACCCTGCTGAATAAACAGTGACTCTGTACAGTTACACAGTGAGTGACCCTCACACTGAATAAACAGTGACTCTGTACAGTTACACAGTGAGTGATCCTCACCCTGAATAAACTGTGACTCTGTACAGTTACACAGCGAGCGATCCTCACCCTGAATAATCAGTGACTCTGTACAGTTACACAGTGAGTGATCCTCACCCTGAATAAACAGTGACTCTGTACAGTTACACAGTGAGTGATCCTCACCCTGCTGAATAAACAATGACTCTGTTCAGTTACACAGTGAGTGATCCTCACCCTGCTGAATAAACAGTGACTCTGTACAGTTACACAGTGAGTGATCCTCACCCTGCTGAATAAACAGTGACTCTGTACAGTTACACAGTGAGTGATCCTCACCCTGAATAAACAGTGACTCTGTACAGTTACACAGTGAGTGATCCTCACCCTGAATAAACAGTGACTCTGTACAGTTACATGGTGAGTGAGCCTCACCCTGCTGAATAAACAGTGACTCTGTACAGTTACACAGTGAGTGATCCTCACCCTGCTGAATAAACAGTGACTCTGTACAGTTACACAGTGAGTGATCCTCACCCTGAATAAACAGTGACTCTGTACTGTTACACAGTGAGTGATCCTCACCCTGAATAAACAGTGACTCTGTACAGTTACACAGTGAGTGATCCTCACCCTGAATAAACAGTGACTCTGTACAGTTACACAGTGAGTGATCCTCACCCTGCTGAATAAACAGTGACTCTGTACAGTTACACAGTGAGTGACCCTCACACTGAATAAACAGTGACTCTGTACAGTTACACAGTGAGTGACCCTCACCCTGAATAAACAGTGACTCTGTACAGTTACACTGTGAGTGGTCCTCACCCTGAATAAACAGTGACACTGTACAGTTACACAGTGAGTGACCCTCACCCTAAATAAACTGTGACTCTGTACAGTTACACAGTGAGTGACCCTCACACTGAATAAACAGCGACTCTGTTCAGTTACACAGTGAGTGACCCTCACCCTGAATAAACAGTGACTCTGTACAGTTACACAGTGAGTGACCCTCACACTGAATAAACAGTGACTCTGTACAGTTACACAGTGAGTGACCCTCACCCTGAATAAACAGTGACTCTGTACAGTTACACTGTGAGTGATCCTCACCCTGAATAAACAGTGACACTGTACAGTTACACAGTGAGTGACCCTCACCCTGAATAAACTGTGACTCTGTACAGTTACACAGTGAGTGATCCTCACCCTGAATAAACAGTGACTCTGTACAGTTACACAGTGAGTGATCCTCACCCTGCTGAATAAACAGTGACTCTGTACAGTTACACAGTGAGTGATCCTCACCCTGCTGAATAAACAGTGACTCTGTACAGTTACACAGTGAGTGACCCTCACCCTGCTGAATAAACAGTGACTCTGTACAGTTACACAGTGAGTGATCCTCACCCTGCTGAATAAACAGAGACTCTGTACAGTTACACAGTGAGTGATCCTCATCCTGCTGAATAAACAGTGACTCTGTACAGTTACACAGTGAGTGATCCTCACCCTGCTGAATAAACAGAGACTCTGTACAGTTACACAGTGAGTGATCCTCATCCTGCTGAATAAACAGTGACTCTGTACAGTTACACAGTGAGTGATCCTCACCCTGAATAAACAGTGACTCTGTACAGTTACACAGTGAGTGATCCTCGCCCTGAATAAACAGTGACTCTGTACAGTTACACAGTGAGTGACCCTCACCCTGCTGAATAAACAGTGACTCTGTACAGTTACACAGTGAGTGATCCTCACCCTGCTGAATAAACAGTGACTCTGTACAGTTACACAGTGAGTGATCCTCACCCTGAATAAACAGTGACTCTGTACAGTTACACAGTGAGTGATGCTCACCCTGAATAAACAGTGACTCTGTACAGTTACACAGTGAGTGATCCTCACCCTGCTGAATAAACAGTGACTCTGTACAGTTACACAGTGAGTGACCCTCACACTGAATAAACAGTGACTCTGTACAGTTACACAGTGAGTGATCCTCACCCTGAATAAACTGTGACTCTGTACAGTTACACAGCGAGCGATCCTCACCCTGAATAATCAGTGACTCTGTACAGTTACACAGTGAGTGATCCTCACCCTGAATAAACAGTGACTCTGTACAGTTACATGGTGAGTGAGCCTCACCCTGCTGAATAAACAATGACTCTGTTCAGTTACACAGTGAGTGATCCTCACCCTGCTGAATAAACAGTGACTCTGTACAGTTACACAGTGAGTGATCCTCACCCTGCTGAATAAACAGTGACTCTGTACAGTTACACAGTGAGTGATCCTCACCCTGAATAAACAGTGACTCTGTACAGTTACACAGTGAGTGATCCTCACCCTGAATAAACAGTGACTCTGTACAGTTACATGGTGAGTGAGCCTCACCCTGCTGAATAAACAGTGACTCTGTACAGTTACACAGTGAGTGATCCTCACCCTGCTGAATAAACAGTGACTCTGTACAGTTACACAGTGAGTGATCCTCACCCTGAATAAACAGTGACTCTGTACTGTTACACAGTGAGTGATCCTCACCCTGAATAAACAGTGACTCTGTACAGTTACACAGTGAGTGATCCTCACCCTGAATAAACAGTGACTCTGTACAGTTACACAGTGAGTGATCCTCACCCTGCTGAATAAACAGTGACTCTGTACAGTTACACAGTGAGTGACCCTCACACTGAATAAACAGTGACTCTGTACAGTTACGCAGTGAGTGACCCTCACCCTGAATAAACAGTGACTCTGTACAGTTACACTGTGAGTGGTCCTCACCCTGAATAAACAGTGACACTGTACAGTTACACAGTGAGTGACCCTCACCCTAAATAAACTGTGACTCTGTACAGTTACACAGTGAGTGACCCTCACACTGAATAAACAGCGACTCTGTTCAGTTACACAGTGAGTGACCCTCACCCTGAATAAACAGTGACTCTGTACAGTTACACAGTGAGTGACCCTCACACTGAATAAACAGTGACTCTGTACAGTTACACAGTGAGTGACCCTCACCCTGAATAAACAGTGACTCTGTACAGTTACACTGTGAGTGATCCTCACCCTGAATAAACAGTGACACTGTACAGTTACACAGTGAGTGACCCTCACCCTGAATAAACTGTGACTCTGTACAGTTACACAGTGAGTGATCCTCACCCTGAATAAACAGTGACTCTGTACAGTTACACAGTGAGTGATCCTCACCCTGCTGAATAAACAGTGACTCTGTACAGTTACACAGTGAGTGATCCTCACCCTGCTGAATAAACAGTGACTCTGTACAGTTACACAGTGAGTGATCGTCACCCTGAATAAACAGTGACTCTGTACAGTTACACAGTGAGTGATCCTCACCCTGCTGAATAAACAGTGACTCTGTACAGTTACACAGTGAGTGTTCCTCACCCTGCAGAATAAACAGTGACTCTGTACAGTTACACAGTGAGTGATCCTCACCCTGCTGAATAAACAGTGACTCTGTACAGTTACAGTGAGTGATCCTCACCCTGAATAAACAGTGACTCTGTACAGTTACACAGTGAGTGATCCTCACCCTGCTGAATAAACAGTGACTCTGTACAGTTACACAGTGAGTGATCCTCACCCTGCTGAATAAACAGTGACTCTGTACAGTTACAGTGAGTGATCCTCACCCTGAATAAACAGTGACTCTGTACAGTTACACAGTGAGTGATCCTCACCCTGCTGAATAAACAGTGACTCTGTACAGTTACACAGTGAGTGATCCTCACCCTGCTGAATAAACAGTGACTCTGTACAGTTACACAGTGAGTGATCCTCACCCTGCTGAATAAACAGTGACTCTGTACAGTTACACAGTGAGTGATCCTCACCCTGAATAAACAGTGACTCTGTACAGTTCCCCAGTGAGTGATCCTCACCCTGAATAAACAGAGACTCTGTACAGTTACACAGTGAGTGATCCTCACCCTGAATAAACAGAGACTCTGTACAGTTACACGGTGAGTGATCCTCACCCTGAATAAACAGTGACTCTGTACAGTTACACAGTGAGTGATCCTCACCCTGCTGAATAAACAGTGACTCTGTTCAGTTACACAGTGAGTGATCCTCACCCTGCTGAATAAACAGTGACTCTGTACCCTTACACAGTGAGTGATCCTCACCCTGAATAAACAGTGACTCTGCACAGTTACACAGTGAGTGATCCTCACCCTGAATAAACAGTGACTCTGTACAGTTACACAGTGAGTGACCCTCACCCTGCTGAATAAACAGTGACTCTGTACAGTTACACAGTGAGTGATCCTCACCCTGAATAAACAGTGACTCTGTACAGGTACACAGTGAGTGACCCTCACCCTGAATAAACAGTGACTCTGTACAGTTACACAGTGAGTGATCCTCACCCTGAATAAACAGTGACTCTGTACAGTTACCCAGTGTGTGATCCTCACCCTGAATAAACTGTGACTCTGTACAGTTACACAGTGAGTGATCCTCACCCTGAATAAACAGTGACTCTGTACAGTTACACAGTGAGTGTCCCTCACCCTGCTGAATAAACAGTGACTCTGTACAGTTACCCTGTGAGTGATCCTCACCCTGAATAAACTGTGACTCTGTACAGTTACACAGTGAGTGATCATCACCCTGAATAAACAGTGACTCTGTACAGTTACCCAGTGAGTGATCCTCACCCTGAATAAACTGTGACTCTGTACAGTTACACAGTGAGTGATCCTCACCCTGTATAAACAGTGACTCTGTACAGTTACACAGTGAGTGTCCCTCACCCTGCTGAATAAACAGTAACTCTGTACAGTTACACAGTGAGTGATCCTCACCCTGAATAAACAGTGACTCTGTACAGTTACACAGTGAGTGATCCTCACCCTGAATAAACTGTGACTCTGTACAGTTACACAGTGAGTGATCCTCACCCTGAATAAACAGTGACTCTGTACAGTTACACAGTGAGTGTCCCTCACCCTGCTGAATAAACAGTGACTCTGTACAATTACACAGTGAGTGACCCTCACCCTGCTGAATAAACAGTGACTCTGTACAGTTACACAGTGAGTGATCCTCACCCTGCTGAATAAACAGTGACTCTGTACAGTTACACAGTGAGTGATCCTCACCCTGAATAAACAGTGACTCTGTACAGTTACACAGCGAGCGACACTCACCCTGCTGAATAAACAGTGACTCTGTACAGTTACACAGTGAGTGATCCTCACCCTGAATAAACAGTGACTCTGTACAGTTACACAGTGAGTGATCCTCACCCTGAATAAACAGTGACTCTGTACAGTTACACAGTGAGTGATCCTCACCCTGCTGAATAAACAGTGACTCTGTACAGTCACACAGTGAGTGACCCTCACCCTGAATAAACAGTGACTCTGTACAGTTACACAGTGAGTGATCCTCACCCTGAATAAACAGTGACTCTGTACAGTTACACAGTGAGTGATCCTCACCCTGAATAAACAGTGTCTATGTGCAGTTACACAGTGAGTGATCCTCACCCTGAATAAACAGTGACTCTGTACAGTTACACAGTGAGTGATCCTCACCCTGAATAAACAGTGACTCTGTACAGTTACACAGTGAGTGATCCTCACCCTGAATAAACAGTGACTCTGTACAGTTACACAGTGAGTGATCCTCACCCTGAATAAACAGTGACTCTGTACAGTTACACAGTGAGTGATCCTCACCCTGAATAAACAGTGACTCTGTACAGTTACACAGTGAGTGATACTCACCCTGCTGAATAAACAGTGACTCTGTACAGTTACCCAGTGAGTGATCCTCACCCTGAATAAACTGTGACTCTGTACAGTTACACAGTGAGTGATCCTCACCCTGTATAAACAGTGACTCTGTACAGTTACACAGTGAGTGTCCCTCACCCTGCTGAATAAACAGTGACTCTGTACAGTTACACAGTGAGTGATCCTCACCCTGAATAAACAGTGACTCTGTACAGTTACACAGTGAGTGATCCTCACCCTGAATAAACTGTGACTCTGTAGAGTTACACAGTGAGTGTCCCACACCCTGCTGAATAAACAGTGACTCTGTACAGTTACACAGTGAGTGTCCCACACCCTGCAGAATAAACAGTGACTCTGTACAATTACACAGTGAGTGACCCTCACCCTGCTGAATAAACAGTGACTCTGTACAGTTACACAGTGAGTGATCCTCACCCTGCTGAATAAACAGTGACTCTGTTCAGTTACATAGTGAGTGATCCTCACCCTGAATAAACAGTGACTCTGTACAGTTACACAGCGAGCGACACTCACCCTGCTGAATAAACAGTGACTCTGTACAGTTACACAGTGAGTGATCCTCACCCTGAATAAACAGTGACTCTGTACAGTTACACAGTGAGTGATCCTCACCCTGAATAAACAGTGACTCTGTACAGTTACACAGTGAGTGATCCTCACCCTGCTGAATAAACAGTGACTCTGTACAGTTACACAGTGAGTGACCCTCACCCTGAATAAACAGTGACTCTGTACAGTTACACAGTGAGTGATCCTCACCCTGAATAAACAGTGACTCTGTACAGTTACACAGTGAGTGATCCTCACCCTGAATAAACAGTGTCTCTGTACAGTTACACAGTGAGTGATCCTCACCCTGAATAAACAGTGACTCTGTACAGTTACACAGTGAGTGATCCTCACCCTGCTGAATAAACAGTGACTCTGTACAGTTACACAGTGAGTGATCCTCACCCTGAATAAACAGTGGCTCTGTACAGTTACACAGTGAGTGATCCTCACACTGAATCAACAGCGACTCTGTACAGTTACACAGTGAGTGATCCACACCCTGAATAAACAGTGACTCTGTACAGTTACACAGTGAGTGATCCTCACCCTGCTGAATAAACAGTGACTCTGCACAGTTACACAGTGAGTGATCCTCACCCTGCTGAATAAACAGTGACTCTGTACAGTTACACAGTGAGTGATCCTCACCCTGCTGAATAAACAGTGACTCTGTACAGTTACACAGTGAGTGATCCTCACCCTGAATAAACAGAGACTCTGTACAGTTACACAGTGAGTGATCCTCACCCTGAATAAACAGTGACTCTGTACAGTTACACAGTGAGTGATCCTCACCCTGCTGAATAAACAGTGACTCTGTTCAGTTACACAGTGAGCGACCCTCACCCTGAATAAACAGTGACTCTGTACAGTTACACAGTGAGTGATCCTCACCCTGCTGAATAAACTGTGACTCTGTACAGTTACACAGTGAGTGATCCTCACCCTGCTGAATAAACAGTGACTCTGTACAGTTACACAGTGAGTGACCCTCACCCTGCTGAATAAACAGTGACTCTGTACAGTTACACAGTGAGTGATCCTCACCCTGCAGAATAAACAGTGACTCTGTACAGTTACACAGTGAGTGATCCTCACCCTGAATAAACAGTGACTCTGTACAGTTACACAGTGAGTGATCCTAACCCTGCTGAATAAACAGTGACTCTGTACAGTTACACAGTGAGTGACCCTCACCCTGAATAAACAGTGACTCTGTACAGTTACAGTGAGTGACCCTCACCCTGAATAAACAGTGACTCTGTACAGTTACCCAGTGAGTGATCCTCACCCTGAATAAACTGTGACTCTGTACAGTTACACAGTGAGTGATCCTCACCCTGAATAAACAGTGACTCTGTACAGTTACACAGTGAGTGTCCCTCACCCTGCTGAATAAACAGTGACTCTGTACAGTTACCCAGTGAGTGATCCTCACCCTGAATAAACTGTGACTCTGTACAGTTACACAGTGAGTGATCCTCACCCTGCTGAATAAACAGTGACTCTGTACAGTTACACAGTGAGTGATCCTCACCCTGAATAAACAGTGACTCTGTACAGTTCCCCAGTGAGTGATCCTCACCCTGAATAAACAGAGACTCTGTACAGTTACACAGTGAGTGATCCTCACCCTGAATAAACAGAGACTCTGTACAGTTACACAGTGAGTGATCCTCACCCTGAATAAACAGTGACTCTGTACAGTTACACAGTGAGTGATCCTCACCCTGCTGAATAAACAGTGACTCTGTTCAGTTACACAGTGAGTGATCCTCACCCTGCTGAATAAACAGTGACTCTGTACAGTTACACAGTGAGTGATCCTCACCCTGAATAAACAGTGACTCTGCACAGTTACACAGTGAGTGATCCTCACCCTGAATAAACAGTGACTCTGTACAGTTACACAGTGAGTGACCCTCACCCTGCTGAATAAACAGTGACTCTGTACAGTTACACAGTGAGTGATCCTCACCCTGAATAAACAGTGACTCTGTACAGTTACACAGTGAGTGACCCTCACCCTGAATAAACAGAGACTCTGTACAGTTACACAGTGAGTCACCCTCACCCTGAATAAACAGTGACTCTGTACAGTTACACAGTGAGTGATCCTCACCCTGAATAAACAGTGACTCTGTACAGTTACCCAGTGAGTGATCCTCACCCTGAATAAACTGTGACTCTGTACAGTTACACAGTGAGTGATCCTCACCCTGAATAAACAGTGACTCTGTACAGTTACACAGTGAGTGTCCCTCACCCTGCTGAATAAACAGTGACTCTGTACAGTTACCCAGTGAGTGATCCTCACCCTGAATAAACTGTGACTCTGTACAGTTACACAGTGAGTGATCCTCACCCTGAATAAACAGTGACTCTGTACAGTTACCCAGTGAGTGATCCTCACCCTGAATAAACTGTGACTCTGTACAGTTACACAGTGAGTGATCCTCACCCTGTATAAACAGTGACTCTGTACAGTTACACAGTGAGTGATCCTCACCCTGAATAAACTGTGACTCTGTACAGTTACACAGTGAGTGATCCTCACCCTGAATAAACAGTGACTCTGTACAGTTACACAGTGAGTGATCCTCACCCTGAATAAACAGTGACTCTGTACAGTTACACAGTGAGTGTCCCTCACCCTGCTGAATAAACAGTAACTCTGTACAGTTACACAGTGAGTGATCCTCACCCTGAATAAACAGTGACTCTGTACAGTTACACAGTGAGTGATCCTCACCCTGAATAAACTGTGACTCTGTACAGTTACACAGTGAGTGATCCTCACCCTGAATAAACAGTGACTCTGTACAGTTACACAGTGAGTGTCCCTCACCCTGCTGAATAAACAGTGACTCTGTACAATTACACAGTGAGTGACCCTCACCCTGCTGAATAAACAGTGACTCTGTACAGTTACACAGTGAGTGATCCTCACCCTGCTGAATAAACAGTGACTCTGTACAGTTACACAGTGAGTGATCCTCACCCTGAATAAACAGTGACTCTGTACAGTTACACAGCGATCGACACTCACCCTGCTGAATAAAGTGACTCTGTACAGTTACACAGTGAGTGATCCTCACCCTGAATAAACAGTGACTCTGTACAGTTACACAGTGAGTGACCCTCACCCTGAATAAACAGTGACTCTGTACAGTTACACAGTGAGTGATCCTCACCCTGAATAAACAGTGACTCTGTACAGTTACACAGTGAGTGATCCTCACCCTGAATAAACAGTGTCTCTGTACAGTTACACAGTGAGTGATCCTCACCCTGAATAAACAGTGACTCTGTACAGTTACACAGTGAGTGATCCTCACCCTGAATAAACAGTGACTCTGTACAGTTACACAGTGAGTGATCCTCACCCTGAATAAACTGTGACTCTGTACAGTTACACAGTGAGTGATCCTCACCCTGAATAAACAGTGACTCTGTACAGTTACACAGTGAGTGATCCTCACCCTGAATAAACAGTGACTCTGTACAGTTACACAGTGAGTGACCCTCACCCTGCTGAATAAACAGTGACTCTGTACAGTTACACAGTGAGTGTCGCACACCCTGCTGAATAAACAGTGACTCTGTACAATTACACAGTGAGTGACCCACACCCTGCTGAATAAACAGTGACTCTGTACAGTTACACAGTGAGTGATCCTGACCCTGCTGAATAAACAGTGACTCTGTACAGTTACACAGTGAGTGATCCTCACCCTGAATAAACAGTGACTCTGTACAGTTACACAGTGAGTGATCCTCACCCTGCTGAATAAACAGTGACACTGTACAGTTATACAGTGAGTGATCCTCACCCTGAATAAACAGTGACTCTGTACAGTTACACAGTGAGTGATGCTCACCCTGAATAAACAGTGACTCTGTACAGTTACACAGTGAGTGATCCTCACCCTGCTGAATAAACAGTGACTCTGTATAGTTACACAGTGAGTGACCCTCACCCTGAATAAACAGTGACTCTGTAGAGTTACACAGTGAGTGATCCTCACCCTGAATAAACAGTGACTCTGTACAGTTACACAGTGAGTGATCCTCACCCTGAATAAACAGTGTCTCTGTACAGTTACACAGTGAGAGATCCTCACCCTGAATAAACAGTGACTCTGTACAGTTACACAGTGAGTGATCCTCACCCTGAATAAACAGTGACTCTGTACAGTTACACAGTGAGTGATCCTCACCCTGAATAAACAGTGACTCTGTACAGTTACACAGTGAGTGATCCTCACACTGAATAAACAGTGACTCTGTACAGTTACACAGTGAGTGATCCTCACCCTGCTGAATAAACAGTGACTCTGTTCAGTTACACAGTGAGTGATCCTCACCCTGCTGAATAAACAGTGACTCTGTACAGTTACACAGTGAGTGATCCTCACCCTGAATAAACAGAGACTCTGTACAGTTACACAGTGAGTCACCCTCACCCTGAATAAACAGTGACTCTGTACAGTTACACAGTGAGTGATCCTCACCCTGAATAAACAGTGACTCTGTACAGTTACCCAGTGAGTGATCCTCACCCTGAATAAACTGTGACTCTGTACAGTTACACAGTGAGTGATCCTCACCCTGAATAAACAGTGACTCTGTACAGTTACACAGTGAGTGTCCCTCACCCTGCTGAATAAACAGTGACTCTGTACAGTTACCCAGTGAGTGATCCTCACCCTGAATAAACTGTGACTCTGTACAGTTACACAGTGAGTGATCCTCACCCTGAATAAACAGTGACTCTGTACAGTTACCCAGTGAGTGATCCTCACCCTGAATAAACTGTGACTCTGTACAGTTACACAGTGAGTGATCCTCACCCTGTATAAACAGTGACTCAGTACAGTTACACAGTGAGTGTCCCTCACCCTGCTGAATAAACAGTAACTCTGTACAGTTACACAGTGAGTGATCCTCACCCTGAATAAACAGTGACTCTGTACAGTTACACAGTGAGTGATCCTCACCCTGAATAAACTGTGACTCTGTACAGTTACACAGTGAGTGATCCTCACCCTGAATAAACAGTGACTCTGTACAGTTACACAGTGAGTGTCCCTCACCCTGCTGAATAAACAGTGACTCTGTCCAATTACACAGTGAGTGACCCTCACCCTGCTGAATAAACAGTGACTCTGTACAGTTACACAGTGAGTGATCCTCACCCTGCTGAATAAACAGTGACTCTGTACAGTTACACAGTGAGTGATCCTCACCCTGAATAAACAGTGACTCTGTACAGTTACACAGCGATCGACACTCACCCTGCTGAATAAACAGTGACTCTGTACAGTTACACAGTGAGTGATCCTCACCCTGAATAAACAGTGACTCTGTACAGTTACACAGTGAGTGATCCTCACCCTGAATAAACAGTGACTCTGTACAGTTACACAGTGAGTGATCCTCACCCTGCTGAATAAACAGTGACTCTGTACAGTTACACAGTGAGTGACCCTCACCCTGAATAAACAGTGACTCTGTACAGTTACACAGTGAGTGATCCTCACCCTGAATAAACAGTGACTCTGTACAGTTACACAGTGAGTGATCCTCACCCTGAATAAACAGTGTCTCTGTACAGTTACACAGTGAGTGATCCTCACCCTGAATAAACAGTGACTCTGTACAGTTACACAGTGAGTGATCCTCACCCTGCTGAATAAACAGTGACTCTGTACAGTTACACAGTGAGTGATCCTCACCCTGAATAAACAGTGACTCTGTACAGTTACACAGTGAGTGACCCTCACCCTGAATAAACAGTGACACTGTACAGTTACACAGTGAGTGATCCTCACCCTGAATAAACAGTGACACTGTACAGTTACACAGTAAGTGATCCTCACCCTGCTGAATAAACAGTGGCTCTGTACAGTTACAGTGAGTGATTCTCACCCTGCTGAATAAACAGTGACTCTGTACAGTTACGCAGTGGGTGATCCTCACCCTGAATAAACAGTGACTCTGTATAGCTACACAGTGAGTGACCCTCACCCTGAATAAACAGTGACTCTGTACAGTTGCACAGCGAGTGATCCTCACCCTGCTGAATAAACAGTGACTCTGTACAGTTACACAGTGAGTGATCCTCACCCTGAATAAACAGTGACTCTGTACAGTTACACAGTGAGTGATCCTCACCCTGCTGAATAAACAGTGACTCTGTACAGTGACACAGTGAGTGATCCTCACCCTGAATAAACAGTGACTCTGTACAGTTACACAGTGAGTGACCCTCAACCTGAATAAACAGTGACTCTGTACAGTTACACAGTGAGTGATCCTCACCCTGAATAAACCGTGACTCTGTACAGTTACACAGTGAGTGACCCTCACCCTGGTGAATAAACAGTGACTCTGTACAGTTACACAGTGAGTGATCCTCACCCTGAATAAACTGTGACTCTGTACAGTTACACAGTGAGTGATCCTCACCCTGAATAAACAGTGACTCTGTACAGTTACACAGTGAGTGATCCTCACCCTGAATAAACAGTGACTCTGTACAGTTACACAGTGAGTGATCCTCACCCTGCTGAATAAACAGTGACTCTGTACAGTTACACAGTGAGTGATCCTCACCCTGCTGAATAAACAGTGGCTCTGTACAGTTACACAGTGAGTGACCCTCACCCTGAATAAACAGTGGCTCTGTACAGTTACACAGTGAGTGACCCTCACCCTGAATAAACAGTGACTCTGTACAGTTACACAGTGAGTGACCCTCACCCTGAATAAACAGTGACTCTGTACAGTTACACAGTGAGTGATCCTCACCCTGCTGAATAAACACTGACTCTGTACAGTGACACAGTGAGTGATCCTCACCCTGAATAAACAGTGACTCTGTACAGTTACACAGTGAGTGACCCACACCCTGAATAAACAGTGACTCTGTACAGTTACACAGTGAGTGATCCTCACCCTGCTGAATAAACAGTGGCTCTGTACAGTTACACAGTGAGTGACCCTCACCCTGAATAAACAGTGACTCTGTACAGTTACACAGTGAGTGATCCTCACCCTGCTGAATAAACAGTGACTCTGTACAGTTACACAGTGAGTGACCCTCACCCTGAATAAACAGTGACTCTGTCCAGTTACACAGTGAGTGATCCTCACCCTGCTGAATAAACAGTGACTCTGTACAGTTACACAGAGAGTGATCCTCACCCTGCTGAATAAACAGTGACTCTGTTCAGTTACACAGTGAGTGATCCTCACCCTGCTGAATAAACAGTGACTCTGTACAGTTACACAGAGAGTGATCCTCACCCTGCTGAATAAACAGTGACTCTGTTCAGTTACACAGTGAGTGACCCTCACCCTGAATAAACAGTGGCTCTGTACAGTTACACAGTGAGTGACCCTCACCCTGAATAAACAGTGACTCTGTACAGTTACACAGTGAGTGACCCTCACCCTGAATAAACAGTGACTCTGTACAGTTACACAGTGAGTGATCCTCACCCTGCTGAATAAACACTGACTCTGTACAGTGACACAGTGAGTGATCCTCACCCTGAATAAACAGTGACTCTGTACAGTTACACAGTGAGTGACCCACACCCTGAATAAACAGTGACTCTGTACAGTTACACAGTGAGTGATCCTCACCCTGCTGAATAAACAGTGGCTCTGTACAGTTACACAGTGAGTGACCCTCACCCTGAATAAACAGTGACACTGTACAGTTACACAGTGAGTGATCCTCACCCTGCTGAATAAACAGTGACTCTGTACAGTTACACAGTGAGTGACCCTCACCCTGAATAAACAGTGACTCTGTCCAGTTACACAGTGAGTGATCCTCACCCTGCTGAATAAACAGTGACTCTGTACAGTTACACAGAGAGTGATCCTCACCCTGCTGAATAAACAGTGACTCTGTTCAGTTACACAGTGAGTGATCCTCACCCTGCTGAATAAACAGTGACTCTGTACAGTTACACAGCGAGTGATCCTCACCCTGCTGAATAAACAGTGACTCTGTACAGTTACACAGTGAGTGATCCTCACCCTGAATAAACAGTGACTCTGTACAGTTACACAGTGAGTGATCCTCACCCTGAATAAACAGTGACTCTGTACAGTTACACAGTGAGTGACCCTCACCCTGAATAAACAGTGACTCTGTACAGTTACACAGTGAGTGATCCGCACCCTGCTGAATAAACAGTGACTCTGTACAGTTACACAGTGAGTGATCCTCACCCTGCTGAATAAACAGTGACTCTGTACAGTTACACAGTGAGTGACCCTCACCCTGAATAAACAGTGACTCTGTACAGTTACACAGTGAGTGATCCTCACCCTGCTGAATAAACATTGACTCTGTACAGTTACACAGTGAGTGACCTTCACCCTGCTGAATAAACAGTGACTCTGTACAGTTACACAGTGAGTGATCCTCACCGTGCTGAATAAACAGTGACTCTGTACAGTTACACAGTGAGTAATCCTCACCCTGCTGAATAAACAGTGACTCTGTACAGTTACACAGTGAGTGATCCTCACCCTGAATAAACAGTGACTCTGTACAGTTACACAGTGAGTGATCCTAACCCTGCTGAATAAACAGTGACTCTGTACAGTTACACAGTGAGTGATCCTCACCCTGCTGAATAAACAGTGACTCTGTACAGTTACACAGTGAGTGATCCTCACCCTGAATAAACAGTGACTCTGTACAGTTACACAGTGAGTGATCCTCACCCTGCTGAATAAACAGTGACTCTGTACAGTTACACAGTGAGTGATCCTCACCCTGCTGAATAAACAGTGACACTGTACAGTTACACAGTGAGTGATCCTCACCCTGCTGAATAAACAGTGACTCTGTTCAGTTACACAGTGAGTGATCCTCACCCTGCTGAATAAACAGTGACTCTGTACAGTTACACAGCGAGTGATCCTCACCCTGCTGAATAAACAGTGACTCTGTACAGTTACACAGCGAGTGATCCTCACCCTGCTGAATAAACAGTGACTCTGTACAGTTTCACAGTGAGTGATCCTCACCCTGAATAAACAGTGACTCTGTACAGTTACACAGTGAGTGATCCTCACCCTGAATAAACAGTGACTCTGTACAGTTACACAGTGAGTGATCCTCACCCTGAATAAACAGTGACTCTGTACAATTACACAGTGAGTGATCCTCACCCTGAATAAACAGTGACTCTGTACAGTTACACAGCGAGTGATCCTCACCCTGCTGAATAAACAGTGACTCTGTACAGTTACACAGTGAGTGACCCTCACCCTGCTGAATAAACAGTGACTGTACAGTTACACAGTGAGTGATCATCACCCTGAATAAACAGTGACTCTGTACAGTTACACAGTGAGTGATCCTCACCCTGAATAAACAGTGACTCTGTACAGTTACACAGTGAGTGACCCTCACCCTGCTGAATAAACAGTGACTCTGTACAGTTACACAGTGAGTGATCCTCACCCTGCTGAATAAACAGTGACTCTGTACAGTTACACAGTGAGTGACCCTCACCATGAATAAAAAGTGACTCTGTACAGTTACACAGTGAGTGACCCTCACCATGAATAAACAGTGACTCTGTACAGTTACACAGTGAGTGATCCTAACCCTGCTGAATAAACAGTGACTCTGTACAGTTACACAGTGAGTGACCCTCACCCTGAATAAACAGTGACTCTGTACAGTTACACAGTGAGTGATCCTCACCCTGCTGAATAAACAGTGACTCTGTACAGTTACACAGTGAGTGATCCTCACCCTGAATAAACAGTGACTCTGTACAGTTACACAGTGAGTGATCCTCATCCTGCAGAATAAACAGTGACTCTGTACAGTTACACAGTGAGTGACCCTCACCCTGAATAAACAGTGACTCTGTACAGTTACACAGTGAGTGATCCTCACCCTGCTGAATAAACAGTGACTCTGTACAGTTACACAGTGAGTGATCCTCACCCTGAATAAACAGTGACTCTGTACAGTTACACAGTGAGTGATCCTCACCCTGCTGAATAAACAGTGACTCTGTACAGTTACACAGTGAGTGATCCTCACCCTGAATAAACAGTGACTCTGTACAGTTACACAGTGAGTGATCCTCACCCTGAATAAACAGCGACTTACAGTGAGTGATCCTCACCCTGCTGAATAAACAGTGACTCTGTACAGTTACACAGTGAGTGATCCTCACCCTGCTGAATAAACAGTGACTCTGTACAGTTACACAGTGAGTGACCCTCACCCTGCTGAATAAACAGTGACTCTGTACAGTTACACAGTGAGTGATCCTCACCCTGCTGAATAAACAGAGACTCTGTACAGTTACACAGTGAGTGATCCTCATCCTGCTGAATAAACAGTGACTCTGTACAGTTACACAGTGAGTGATCCTCACCCTGCTGAATAAACAGAGACTCTGTACAGTTACACAGTGAGTGATCCTCATCCTGCTGAATAAACAGTGACTCTGTACAGTTACACAGTGAGTGATCCTCACCCTGAATAAACAGTGACTCTGTACAGTTACACAGTGAGTGATCCTCGCCCTGAATAAACAGTGACTCTGTACAGTTACACAGTGAGTGACACTCACCCTGCTGAATAAACAGTGACTCTGTACAGTTACACAGTGAGTGATCCTCACCCTGCTGAATAAACAGTGACTCTGTACAGTTACACAGTGAGTGATCCTCACCCTGAATAAACAGTGACTCTGTACAGTTACACAGTGAGTGATGCTCACCCTGAATAAACAGTGACTCTGTACAGTTACACAGTGAGTGATCCTCACCCTGCTGAATAAACAGTGACTCTGTACAGTTACACAGTGAGTGACCCTCACACTGAATAAACAGTGACTCTGTACAGTTACACAGTGAGTGATCCTCACCCTGAATAAACTGTGACTCTGTACAGTTACACAGCGAGCGATCCTCACCCTGAATAATCAGTGACTCTGTACAGTTACACAGTGAGTGATCCTCACCCTGAATAAACAGTGACTCTGTACAGTTACATGGTGAGTGAGCCTCACCCTGCTGAATAAACAATGACTCTGTTCAGTTACACAGTGAGTGATCCTCACCCTGCTGAATAAACAGTGACTCTGTACAGTTACACAGTGAGTGATCCTCACCCTGCTGAATAAACAGTGACTCTGTACAGTTACACAGTGAGTGATCCTCACCCTGAATAAACAGTGACTCTGTACAGTTACACAGTGAGTGATCCTCACCCTGAATAAACAGTGACTCTGTACAGTTACATGGTGAGTGAGCCTCACCCTGCTGAATAAACAGTGACTCTGTACAGTTACACAGTGAGTGATCCTCACCCTGCTGAATAAACAGTGACTCTGTACAGTTACACAGTGAGTGATCCTCACCCTGAATAAACAGTGACTCTGTACTGTTACACAGTGAGTGATCCTCACCCTGAATAAACAGTGACTCTGTACAGTTACACAGTGAGTGATCCTCACCCTGAATAAACAGTGACTCTGTACAGTTACACAGTGAGTGATCCTCACCCTGCTGAATAAACAGTGACTCTGTACAGTTACACAGTGAGTGACCCTCACACTGAATAAACAGTGACTCTGTACAGTTACACAGTGAGTGACCCTCACCCTGAATAAACAGTGACTCTGTACAGTTACACTGTGAGTGGTCCTCACCCTGAATAAACAGTGACACTGTACAGTTACACAGTGAGTGACCCTCACCCTAAATAAACTGTGACTCTGTACAGTTACACAGTGAGTGACCCTCACACTGAATAAACAGCGACTCTGTTCAGTTACACAGTGAGTGAACCTCACCCTGAATAAACAGTGACTCTGTACAGTTACACAGTGAGTGACCCTCACACTGAATAAACAGTGACTCTGTACAGTTACACAGTGAGTGACCCTCACCCTGAATAAACAGTGACTCTGTACAGTTACACTGTGAGTGATCCTCACCCTGAATAAACAGTGACACTGTACAGTTACACAGTGAGTGACCCTCACCCTGAATAAACTGTGACTCTGTACAGTTACACAGTGAGTGATCCTCACCCTGAATAAACAGTGACTCTGTACAGTTACACAGTGAGTGATCCTCACCCTGCTGAATAAACAGTGACTCTGTACAGTTACACAGTGAGTGATCCTCACCCTGCTGAATAAACAGTGACTCTGTACAGTTACACAGTGAGTGATCGTCACCCTGAATAAACAGTGACTCTGTACAGTTACACAGTGAGTGATCCTCACCCTGCTGAATAAACAGTGACTCTGTACAGTTACACAGTGAGTGATCCTCACCCTGAATAAACAGTGACTCTGTACAGTTACACAGTGAGTGATCCTCACCCTGAATAAACAGTGACTCTGTACAGTTACACAGTGAGTGATCCTCACCCTGAATAAACAGTGACTCTGTACAGTTACACAGTGAGTGATCCTCACCCTGCTGAATAAACAGTGACTCTGTACAGTTACACAGTGAGTGATCCTCACCCTGAATAAACAGTGACTCTGCACAGTTACACAGTGAGTGATCCTCACCCTGAATAAACAGTGACTCTGTACAGTTACACAGTGAGTGATCCTCACCCTGAATAAACAGTGACTCTGTACAGTTACACAGTGAGTGATCCTCACCCTGAATAAACAGTGACTCTGTACAGTTACACAGTGAGTGATCCTCACCCTGAATAAACAGTGATTCTGTACAGTTACACAGTGAGTGATCCTCACCCTGCTGAATAAACAGTGACTCTGTACAGTTACACAGTGAGTGATCCTCACCCTGAATAAACAGTGACTCTGTACAGTTACACAGTGAGTGATCCTCACCCTGCTGAATAAACAGTGACTCTGTACAGTTACACAGTGAGTGATCCTCACCCTGCTGAATGAACAGTGACTCTGTACAGTTACACAGTGAGTGATCCTCACCCTGAATAAACAGTGACTCTGTACAGTTACACAGTGAGTGATCCTCACCCTGAATAAACAGTGACGCTGTACAGTTACACAGTGAGTGATCCTCACCCTGAATAAACAGTGATTCTGTACAGTTACACAGTGAGTGATCCTCACCCTGCTGAATAAACAGTGACTCTGTACAGTTACACAGTGAGTGATCCTCACCCTGAATAAACAGTGACTCTGTACAGTTACACAGTGAGTGATCCTCACCCTGCTGAATAAACAGTGACTCTGTACAGTGACACAGTGAGTGATCCTCACCCTGAATAAACAGTGACTCTGTACAGTTACACAGTGAGTGATCCTCACCCTGAATAAACAGTGACTCTGTACAGTTACACAGTGAGTGATCCTCACCCTGAATAAACAGTGACTCTGTACAGTTACACAGTGAGTGATCCTCACCCTGAATAAACAGTGACTCTGTACAGTTACACAGTGAGTGATCCTCACCCTGCTGAATAAACAGTGACTCTGTACAGTTACACAGTGAGTGATCCTCACCCTGAATAAACAGTGACTCTGTACAGAGAGAGAGGGAGCTCGAGAGAGAGGGAGCGCGAGGGAGAGAGGGAGCGCGAGGGAGAGAGGGAGCGCGAGGGAGAGAGGGAGCACGAGAGAGAGAGGTAGCGAGAGAGAGAGGGAGCGCGAGGGAGAGAGGGAGCACGAGAGAGAGAGGGAGCGCGAGAGAGGGGGAGCGCGACAGAGGGGGAGCGCGAGAGAGGGGGAGCGCGAGAGAGGGGGAGCGCGAGAGAGGGGGAGCGCGAGAGAGGGGGAGCGCGAGAGAGGGGGAGCGCGAGAGAGGGGAAGAGCCAGAGAGGGGGAGCGCGAGAGAGGGGGAGCGCGAGAGAGGGGGAGCGCGAGAGAGGGGGAGCGCGAGAGAGGGGGAGCGCGAGAGAGGGGGAGCGCGAGAGAGGGGGAGCGCGAGAGAGGGGGAGCGCGAGAGAGAGGGAGCACGAGAGAGAGGGAGCGAGAGGGAGAGGCGGAGCGCGAGAGAGAGGGAACGAGAGGGAGCGCGAGAGAGAGAGAAGGAGCACGAGAGAGATGGAGCGCGAGAGAGAGGGAGCGCGAGAGAGACGGAGCGCGAGAGAGAGGGAGCAAGAGAGAGAGGGAGCACGAGAGAGATGGAGCGCGAGAGAGGTAGCAAGAGAGAGGGGGAGTGCGAGAGAGGGGGAGTGCATGAGAGGGGGAGCGCGAGAGAGGGGGAGCGCGAGAGAGGGGGAGCGCGAGAGAGAGGGAGCACGAGAGAGAGGGAGCGAGAGGGAGAGGTGGAGCGCGAGAGAGGGAACGAGAGGGAGCGCGAGATAGAGAGAAGGAGCACGAGAGAGATGGCGCGCGAGAGAGAGGGAGCGCGAGAGAGAGGGAGCGCGAGAGAGAGGGAGCAATAGAGAGATGGAGCACGAGAGAGATGGAGCGCGAGAGAGATGGAGCGCGAGAGAGAGGGTGCGCGAGAGAGAGGAAGCGCGAGAGAGAGGGAGCGAGAGAGAGGGAGCGATAGAGAGAGGGGGAGCGCGAGGGAGAGAGGGAGCACGAGAGCAAGGGAGCGCGAGGGAGAGAGGGAGCGCGAGAGAGAGAGGGAGCGGGAGAGAGAGAGGGAGCGCGAGAGAGAGAGGGAGCGCGAGAGAGAGAGGGAGCGTGAGAGAGAGAGGGAGCGCGAGAGAGAGAGGGAGTGCGAGAGCAAGGGAGCGCGAGGGAGAGAGGGAGCACGAGAAAGAGAGGGAGCGCGCGAGAGAGAGAGAGAGGGAGCGCGAGAGAGGGGGAGCGCGAGAGAGGGGGAGCGCGACAGAGGGGGAGCGCGAGAGAGAGAGGGAGCGCGAGGGAGAGAGGGAGCGCGAGAGAGAGGGAGCGCGAGAGAGGGGGAGCGCGAGGGAGAGAGGGAGCACGAGAAAGAGAGGGAGCGCGCGAGAGAGAGAGAGATGGAGCGAGAGAGAGAGGGAGCGCGAGAGAGAGGGAGCGTGAGAGAGAGGGAGCGCGAGAGAGAGAGGGAGCGCGAGAGAGAGAGGGTGCGCGCGAGAGAGAGGGAGCGCGCGAGAGAGAGGGAGCGTGAGAGAGTGGGAGCGCGAAAGAGAGAGAGGGAGCGCGAGAGAGAGGGAGCGCGAGAGAGAGAGGGAGCGCGAGAGAGAGAGGGAGCGCGAGAGAGAGAGGGAGCGCGAGAGAGGGAGCGCGAGAGAGAGAGGGAGCGAGAGAGAGAGGGAGCGAGAGAGAGAGGGAGCGCGAGAGAGAGAGGGAGCGCGAGAGAGGGAGCGCGAGAGAGAGGGAGCGTGAGTGAGAGAGAGGGAGCGCGAGAGAGAGAGGGAGCGCGAGAGAGAGAGGGAGCGCGAGAGAGAGAGGGAGCGCGAGAGAGAGAGGGTGCGCGCGAGAGAGAGGGAGCGCGCGAGAGAGAGGGAGCGTGAGAGAGAGTGGGAGCGCGAGAGAGAGAGGGAGCGCGAGAGAGAGAGGGAGCGCGAGAGAGGGAGCGCGAGAGAGAGAGGGAGCGAGAGAGAGAGGGAGCGAGAGAGAGAGGGAGCGCGAGAGAGAGAGGGAGCGCGAGAGAGAGAGGGAGCGCGAGAGGGAGGGAAAGCGAGAGAGAGGGAGCGAAAGAGTGAGGGAGCGCGAGAGAGAGGGAGTGCGAGAGAGAGAGGGAGCGTGAGAGAGAGGGAGCGCGAGAGAGAGAGGGAGCGCGAGAGAGAGAGGGAGCGCGAGAGAGAGGGAGCGGGAGAGAGAGGGAGCGAGAGAGAGATGGAGCAAGAGAGAGATGGAGCGAGAGAGAGATGGAGCGAGAGAGAGGGAGCGCGAGAGAGCGAGAGAGTGAGCACGAGAGAGAGAGAGAGGGAGCGCGAGACAGAGTGGGAGCACGAGAGAGATGGAGCGCGAGAGAGAGATGGAGCGAGAGAGATGGAGCGAGAGAGAGGGAGCGCGAGAGAGAGAGGGAGCGCGAGAGAGAGAGGGTGCGCGCGAGAGAGAGTGGGAGCACGAGAGAGAGAGAGGGAGCGCGAGAGAGAGGGAGCGCGAGAGAGAGAGGGTGCGCGAGAGAGAGAGGGAGCGCGAGAGAGAGAGGGAGCGCGAGAAAGATGGAGCGAGAGAGAGGGAGCGCGAGAGAGAGAGGGAGCGCGAGAGAGAGAGGGAGCGCGAGAGAGAGGGAGCGCGAGAGAGAGAGGGAGCGCGAGAGAGAGAGGGAGCGCGAGAGAGGGAGCGCGAGGGAGAGAAGGAGCGCGAGAAAGAGGGAGCGCGAGAGAGAGGGACCGCGAGAGAGAGGAGGAGCGCGAGGGAGAGAGGGAGCACGAGAGCAAGGGAGCGCGAGGGAGAGAGGGAGCGCGAGAGAGAGAGGGAGCGCGAGAGAGAGAGGGAGCGTGAGAGAGAGAGGGAGCGCGAGAGAGAGAAGGAGTGCGAGAGCAAGGGAGCGCGAGGGAGAGAGGGAGCACGAGAAAGAGAGGGAGCGCGCGAGAAAGAGAGAGAGGGAGCGAGAGAGAGAGGGAGCGCGAGAGAGGGGGAGCGCGAGAGAGGGGGAGCGCGAGAGAGGGGGAGCGCGAGAGAGAGAGGGAGCGCAAGGGAGAGAGGGAGCGCGAGAGAGAGGGAGCGCGAGAGAGGGGGAGCGCGAGGGAGATGGAGCACGAGAAAGAGAGGGAGCGCGCGAGAGAGAGAGAGAGGGAGCGAGAGAGAGAGGGAGCGCGAGAGAGGGGGAGCGCGAGAGAGGGGGAGCGCGAGAGAGGGGGAGCGCGAGAGAGGGGGAGCACGAGAGAGGGGGAGCGCGAGAGAGGGGGTGCGCGAGAGAGGGGGAGCGCGAGAGAGGGGGAGCGCGAGAGAGGGGGAGCGCGAGAGAGGGGGAGCGCGAGAGAGAGGGAGCGAGAGGGAGAGGCGGAGCGCGAGAGAGGGGGAGCACGAGAGAGAGAGGGAGCGCGAGAGAGAGAGGGAGCGCGAGAGAGAGGGAGCGCGAGAGAGAGAGGGAGCGCGAGAGAGAGGGAGCGCGAGACAGAGAGGGTGCGCGAGAGAGAGAGGGAGCGCGAGAGAGAGGGAGCGCGAGAAAGATGGAGCGAGAGAGAGGGAGCGCGAGAGAGAGAGGGAGCGCGAGAGAGAGAGGGAGCGCGAGAGAGAGAGGGAGCGCGAGAGAGAGGGAGCGCGAGAGAGAGAGGGAGCGCGAGAGAGAGAGGGAGCGCGAGAGAGGGAGCGCGAGGGAGAGAGGGAGCGCGAGAAAAGGGGAGCGCGAGAGAGAGGGACCGCGAGAGAGAGGAGGAGCGCGAGGGAGAGAGGGAGCACGAGAGCAAGGGAGCGCGAGGGAGAGAGGGAGCGCGAGAGAGAGAGGGAGCGCGAGAGAGAGAGGGAGCGTGAGAGAGAGAGGGAGCGCGAGAGAGAGAGGGAGTGCGAGAGCAAGGGAGCGCGAGGGAGAGAGGGAGCACGAGAAAGAGAGGGAGCGCGCGAGAGAGAGAGAGAGGGAGCGAGAGAGAGAGGGAGCGCGAGAGAGGGGGAGCGCGACAGAGGGGGAGCGCGAGAGAGAGAGGGAGCGCGAGGGAGAGAGGGAGCGCGAGAGAGAGGGAGCGCGAGAGAGGGGGAGCGCGAGGGAGAGAGGGAGCACGAGAAAGAGAGGGAGCGCGCGAGAGAGAGAGAGAGGGAGCGAGAGAGAGGGGGAGCGCGAGAGAGGGGGAGCGCGAGAGAGGGGGAGCGCGAGAGAGGGGGAGCGCGAGAGAGGGGGAGCGCGAGAGAGGGGGAGCGCGAGAGAGGGGGAGCTCGAGAGAGGGGGAGCGCGAGAGAGGGGGAGCTCGAGAGAGGGGGAGCGCGAGAGAGGGGGAGCGCGAGAGAGGGGGAGCGCGAGAGAGGGGGAGCGCGAGAGAGGGGGAGCGCGAGAGAGGGGGAGCGCGAGAGAGGGGGAGCGCGAGAGAGGGGGAGCGCGAGAGAGGGGGAGCGCGAGAGAGGGGGAGCGAGAGGGAGAGGCGGAGCGCGAGAGAGGCGGAGCACGAGAGAGAGAGGGAGCGCGAGAGAGAGAGGGAGCGCGAGAGAGAGGGAGCGCGAGAGAGAGAGGGAGCGCGAGAGAGAGAGGGAGCGCGAGAGAGGGAGCGCGAGAGAGAGGGAGCGTGAGAGAGAGGGAGCGCGAGAGAGAGAGGGAGCGCGAGAGAGAGAGGGAGCGCGAGAGAGAGAGGGAGCGCGAGAGAGAGAGGGTGCGCGCGAGAGAGAGGGAGCGCGCGAGAGAGAGGGAGCGCGAGAGTGAGTGGGAGCGCGAGAGTGAGTGGGAGCGTGAAAGAGAGAGAGGGAGCGCGAGAGAGAGGGAGCGCGAGAGAGAGAGGGAGCGCGAGAGAGAGAGGGAGCGCGAGAGAGAGAGGGAGCGCGAGAGAGGGAGCGCGAGAGAGAGAGGGAGCGAGAGAGAGAGGGAGCGAGAGAGAGAGGGAGCGCGAGAGAGAGAGGGAGCGCGAGAGAGAGAGGGAGCGCGAGAGGGAGGGAAAGCGAGAGAGAGGGAGCGAAAGAGTGAGGGAGCGCGAGAGAGAGGGAGCGTGAGAGAGAGAGGGAGCGCGAGAGAGAGGGAGCGCGAGAGAGAGAGGGTGCGCGAGAGAGAGAGGGAGCGCGAGAGAGAGGGAGCGGGAGAGAGAGAGGCAGCGCGAGAGAGAGGGAGCGCGAGAGAGAGAGGGAGCGCGAGAGAGAGAGGGAGCGCGAGAGAGGGAGCGCGAGGGAGAGAGGGAGCGCGAGAAAGAGGGAGCGCGAGAGAGAGGGACCGCGAGAGAGAGGAGGAGCGCGAGGGAGAGAGGGATTACGAGAGCAAGGGAGCGCGAGGGAGAGAGGGAGCGTGAGAGAGAGAGGGAGCGCGAGAGAGAGAGGGAGCGTGAGAGAGTGAGGGAGCGCGAGAGAGAGAGGGAGTGCGAGAGCAAGGGAGCGCGAGGGAGAGAGGGAGCACGAGAAAGAGAGGGAGCGCGCGAGAGAGAGAGAGAGGGAGCGCGAGAGAGGGGGAGCGCGAGAGAGGGGGAGCGCGAGAGAGGGGGAGCGCGACAGAGGGGGAGCGCGAGAGAGAGAGGGAGCGCGAGGGAGAGAGGGAGCGCGAGAGAGAGGGAGCGCGAGAGAGGGGGAGCGCGAGGGAGAGAGGGAGCACGAGAAAGAGAGGGAGCGCGCGAGAGAGAGAGAGAGGGAGCGAGAGAGAGAGGGAGCGCGAGAGAGGGGGAGCGCGAGAGAGGGGGAGCGCGAGAGAGGGGGAGCGCGAGAGAGGGGGAGCGCGAGAGAGGGGGAGCGCGAGAGAGGGGGAGCGCGAGAGAGGGGGAGCGCGAGAGAGGGGGAGCGCGAGAGAGGGGGAGCGCGAGAGAGGGGGAGCGCGAGAGAGGGGGAGCGCGAGAGAGGGGGAGCGCGAGAGAGGGGGAGCGCGAGAGAGGGGGAGCGCGAGAGAGGGGGAGCGCGAGAGAGAGGGAGCGCGAGAGAGAGGGAGCGAGAGGGAGAGGCGGAGCGCGAGAGAGGCGGAGCACGAGAGAGAGAGGGAGCGCGAGAGAGAGAGGGAGCGCGAGAGAGAGGGAGCGCGAGAGAGAGAGGGAGCGCGAGAGAGAGAGGGAGCGAGAGAGAGGGAGCGTGAGAGAGAGGGAGCGCGAGAGAGAGAGGGAGCGCGAGAGAGAGAGGGAGCGCGAGAGAGAGAGGGTGCGCGCGAGAGAGAGGGAGCGCGCGAGAGAGAGGGAGCGCGAGAGTGAGTGGGAGCGCGAGAGTGAGTGGGAGCGCGAAAGAGAGAGAGGGAGCGCGAGAGAGAGGGAGCGCGAGAGAGAGAGGGAGCGCGAGAGAGAGAGGGAGCGCGAGAGAGAGAGGGAGCGCGAGAGAGGGAGCGCGAGAGAGAGAGGGAGCGAGAGAGAGAGGGAGCGAGAGAGAGAGGGAGCGCGAGAGAGAGAGGGAGCGCGAGAGGGAGGGAAAGCGAGAGAGAGGGAGCGAAAGAGTGAGAGAGCGCGAGAGAGAGGGAGCGTGAGAGAGAGAGCGAGCGTGAGAGAGAGGGAGCGCGAGAGAGAGAGGGTGCACGAGAGAGAGAGGGAGCGCGAGAGAGAGGGAGCGGGAGAGAGATGGAGCGAGAGAGAGATGGAGCAAGAGAGAGATGGAGCGAGAGAGAGATGGAGCGAGAGAGAGGGAGCGCGAGAGAGAGAGAGAGTGAGCACGAGAGAGAGAGAGAGGGAGCGCGAGACAGAGTGGGAGCACGAGAGAGATGGAGCGCGAGAGAGAGATGGAGCGAGAGAGATGGAGCGAGAGAGAGGGAGCGCGAGAGAGAGAGGGAGCGCGAGAGAGAGAGGGTGCGCGCGAGAGAGAGGGAGCGCGCGAGAGAGAGGGAGCGCGAGAGAGAGTGGGAGCGCGAGAGAGAGAGAGGGAGCACGAGAGAGAGGGAGCGCGAGAGAGAGAGGGTGCGCGAGAGAGAGAAGGAGCGCGAGAGAGAGGGAGCACGAGAAAGATGGAGCGAGAGAGAGGGAGCGCGAGAGAGAGAGGGAGCGCGAGAGAGAGAGGGAGCGCGAGAGAGGGAGGGAGAGCGAGAGAGAGGGAGCGCGAGAGAGAGAGGGAGCGCGAGAGAGGGAGCGCGAGAGAGAGAGGGAGCGCGAGAGAGAGAGGGTGCGCGCGAGAGAGAGGGAGCGCGAGAGAGAGAGGGAGCGCGAGAGAGGGAGGGAGCGCGAGAGAGAGGGAGCGCGAGAGAGAGAGGGAGCGCGAGAGAGGGAGCGCGAGAGAGAGGGAGCGCGAGAGAGAGAGGGAGCGCGAGAGAGAGAGGGTGCGCGCGAGAGAGAGGGAGCGCGCGAGAGAGAGGGAGCGCGAGAGAGAGTGGGAGCGCGAGAGAGAGAGAGGGAGCGCGAGAGAGAGGGAGCGCGAGAGAGAGAGGGAGCGCGAGAGAGAGAGGGAGCGCGAGAGAGAGAGGGAGCGCGAGAGAGGGAGCGCGAGAGAGGGAGCGCGAGAGAGAGAGGGAGCGAGAGAGAGAGGGAGCGAAAGAGTGAGGGAGCGCGAGAGAGAGGGAGCGCGAGAGAGAGAGGGAGCGCGAGAGAGAGGGAGCGCGAGAGAGAGAGGGTGCGCGAGAGAGAGAGGGAGCGCGAGAGAGAGGGAGCGGGAGAGAGATGGAGCGAGAGAGAGATGGAGCAAGAGAGAGATGGAGCGAGAGAGAGATGGAGCGAGAGAGAGGGAGCGCGAGAGAGAGAGAGAGTGAGCACGAGAGAGAGAGAGAGGGAGCGCGAGACAGAGTGGGAGCACGAGAGAGATGGAGCGCGATAGAGAGATGGAGCGAGAGAGATGGGAGCGCGAGAGAGAGGGAGCGCGAGAGAGAGAGGGTGCGCGCGAGAGAGAGGGAGCGCGCGAGAGAGAGGGAGCGCGAGAGAGAGTGGGAGCGCGAGAGAGAGAGAGGGAGCGCGAGAGAGAGAGGGTGCGCGAGAGAGAGAGGGAGCGCGAGAGAGAGGGAGCGCGAGAAAGATGGAGCGAGAGAGAGGGAGCGCGAGAGAGAGGGAGCGCGAGAGAGAGGGAGCGCGAGAGAGAGGGAGCGCGAGAGAGAGGGAGCGCGAGAGTTAGGGAGCGCGAGAGAGAGGGAGCGCGAGAGAGAGAGGGAGCGCGAGAGAGAGAGGGAGCGCGAGAGAGAGGGAGCGCGAGAGAGAGGGAGCGCGAGAGAGAGGGAGCGCGAGAGAGAGGGAGCGCGAGAGAGATGGTGCGAGAGAGAGGGAGCACGACAGAGAGAGAGAGGGAGCGCGAGACAGAGTGGGAGCACGAGAGAGAGAGGGAGCGCGAGAGAGAGAGGGAGCGCGAGAGAGGGAGCGCGAGAGAGAGAGGGAGCGCGAGAGGGAGGGAAAGCGAGAGAGAGGGAGCGAAAGAGTGAGGGAGCGCGAGAGAGAGGGAGCGCGAGAGAGAGAGGGAGCGCGAGAGAGAGGGAGCGCGAGAGAGAGTGGGAGCGTGAGAGAGAGAGAGGGAGCGCGAGAGAGAGAGGGAGCGCGAGAGAGAGAGGGAGCGCGAGAGAGAGAGGGAGCGCGAGAGAGAGGGAGCGCGAGAGAGAGAGGGAGCGCGAGAGAGAGAGGGAGCGCGAGAGAGTGAGGGAGCGCGAGAGAGAGAGGGAGCGCGAGAGAGAGAGGGAGCGCGAGAGAGAGGGAGCGCGAGAGAGAGAGGGAGCGCGAGAGAGAGGGAGCGCGAGAGAGAGGGAGCGCGAGAGAGAGGGAGCGCGAGAGAGATGGAGCGAGAGAGAGATGGTGCGAGAGAGAGGGAGCGCGAGAGAGAGAGAGGGAGCACGAGAGAGAGGGAGCGCGAGACAGAGTGGGAGCACGAGAGAGATGGAGCGCGAGAGAGAGATGGAGCGAGAGAGAGATGGAGCGAGAGAGAGATGGAGCGAGAGAGAGATGGAGCGAGGGGTGGGCGGCCGGAACGAAGGGGACGGGTGAGAGGCCGGAATGGGAGAACGCAACGTGACGGACCGTTTCCCCGTTTCTTTGTCACGTCGATTCGGGGGCGGCGGATCTTATGAGGAAACGCTGAGGGACTTGCGGCTGTTTTCGTTCGAGAGAAGAAGGTTAAGAGGTGACTTAATTGAGGCAGACAAGATGATCAGAGGATTGGATAGGGTGGACAGTGAGAGCCTTTTCCCTCGGGTGGTGATGTCCAGCACGAGGGGACGTAGCTTTAAATTGAGGGGAGATAGATATAGGACAGATGTCAGAGGTAGGTTCTTTACTCAGAGAGTAGTAAGGGTGTGGAATGCCCTGCCTGTAACAGTAGTGGACTCGCCAACACTAAGGACATTCGAATGGTCATTGGATAGACGTATGGACGGTAAGGGAATAGTGTAGATGGGCTTTAGAGTGGTTTCACAGGTCGGCGCAACATCGAGGGCTGAAGGGCCTGTACTGTGCTGTAACGTTCGATTGATGTGATGTTAGAGCTTTGTGTGGAGTCTGTTGAAGTAATTTAAAGGTATTTGAGCAAAAGGAGCAGGATTTTTGACTCTTTAAGCAACAGCAGCTAATCGTCTCACACCTCCTCCCTCTCACCCCTTCCTCGAGTTCTTCTCGCACGTGTCGTGGGACACGCGAACACCCACACACACCCCCGCCCAGCAGGAACCTGGGTGCACGGAACCTCCCCCACAGGTCCCTCGTTCCCCCGCAGCCAATCGCCATTCATTCTCTGCCAGTTGGTCATGAGCTACGTATAGACGCAAACACAGACAGTCAGCTCGGGTTACATCGACGAGGAGGCTGTGGGAAGCGCACACACACTGCAAATCCACCCCCCACCCCCCCTCCTGTTGCTGTGTAAAAAAACTCGAGGAGGGGGCTGAATGGGATCCTCCTGTTCCTGTGTAACAGGCTCGAGAAGGGGGCTGAATGGGATCCTCCTGTTCCTGTGTAACAGGCTCGAGGAGGGGGCTGAATGGGATCCTCCTGTTCCTGTGTAACAGGCTCGAGGAGGAGGAGGGGGCTGAATGGGGTCCTCCTGTTCCTGTGTAACAGGCTCGAGGAGGAGGCTGAATGGGATCCTCCTGTTCCTGTGTAACAGGCTCGAGGAGGGGGCTGAATGGGATCCTCCTGTTCCTGTGTAACAGGCTCAAGGAGGAGGAGGGGGCTGAATGGGACCCTCCTGTTCCTGTGTAACAGGCTCGAGGAGGAGGAGGGGGCTGAATGGGATCCTCCTGTTCCTGTGTAACAGGCTCGAGGAGGGGGCTGAATGGAATCCTCCTGTTCCTGTGTAACAGGCTCAAGGAGGAGGAGGGGGCTGAATGGGACCCTCCTGTTCCTGTGTAACAGGCTCGAGGAGGAGGAGGGGGCTGAATGGGATCCTCCTGTTCCTGTGTAACAGGCTCGAGGAGGAGGCTGAATGGGATCCTCCTGTTCCTGTGTAACAGGCTCGAGGAGGGGGCTGAATGGAATCCTCCTGTTCCTGTGTAACAGGCTCGAGGAGGAGGGGGCTGAATGGGATCCTCCTGTTCCTGTGTAACAGGCTCGAGGAGGAGGAGGGTGCTGAATGGAATCCTCCTGTTCCTGTGTAACAGGCTCAAGGAGGAGGAGGGGGCTGAATGGGACCCTCCTGTTCCTGTGTAACAGGCTCGAGGAGGAGGAGGGGGCTGAATGGGATCCTCCTGTTCCTGTGTAACAGACTCGAGGAGGAGGCTGAATGGGATCCTCCTGTTCCTGTGTAACAGGCTCGAGGAGGAGGCTGAATGGGATCCTCCTGTTCCTGTGTAACAGGCTAGAGGAGGAGGAGGGGGCTGAATGGGATCCTCCTGTTCCTGTGTAACAGGCTCGAGGAGGAGGCTGAATGGGATCCTCCTGTTCCTGTGTAACAGGCTCGAGGAGGAGGCTGAATGGGATCCTCCTGTTCCTGTGTAACAGGCTGGAGGAGGGGGCTGAATGGGATCCTCCTGTACCTGTGTAACAGGCACGAGGAGGAGGAGGGGGCTGAATGGAATCCTCCTGTTCCTGTGTAACAGGCTCAAGGAGGAGGAGGGGGCTGAATGGGACCCTCCTGTTCCTGTGTAACAGGCTCGAGGAGGAGGAGGGGGCTGAATGGGATCCTCCTGTTCCTGTGTAACAGGCTCGAGGAGGGGGCTGAATGGGATCCTCCTGTTCCTGTGTAACAGGCTCGAGGAGGGGGCTGAATGGGATCCTCCTGTTCCTGCGTAACAGGCTCGAGGAGGAGGAGGGGGCTGAATGGGATCCTCCTGTTCCTGTGTAACAGGCTCGAGGAGGAGGAGGGGGCTGAATGGGAACCTCCTGTTCCTGTGTAACAGGCTCGAGGAGGAGGCTGAATGGGATCCTCCTGTTCCTGTGTAACAGGCTGGAGGAGGGGGCTGAATGGAATCCTCCTGTTCCTGTGTAACAGGCTCGAGGAGGGGGCTGAATGGAATCCTCCTGTTCCCGCAAATTCGGAAAGTGTTCAGATATAAACACACAAGAGGTTTAAAAATAGGTAAATACGGACAGTTGACAACCTCCAGCGAGGGAGTGTTCCAGCAGCTAATTGTTAGACAAATCAGTCTGCTCGTCAGTCTGAGATCACACGAGCTTCCAGGAAAACCTGTTCCATGGGTAACCCTCTCAACCTTCAGCCTCGAGGTCATGTTTTTGGCTGCTACACTCCCAGGGGGCACTGCCCAAGGTCGGGGCTGAGGGAGCTCCGCACTGTGGGAGGGTCAGTGCTGAGGGAGCGCCGCACTGTGGGAGGGTCGGTGCTGAGGGAGCGCCGCACTGTGGGAGGGTCAGTGTTGAGGGATTGCCGCACTGTGGGAGGGTCAGTGCTGAGGGAGCGCCGCACTGTGGGAGGGTCAGTGCTGAGGGAGCTCCGCACTGTGGGAGGGTCAGTGCTGAGGGAGCGCCGCACTGTGGGAGGGTCAGTGCTGAGGGAGCTCCGCACTGTGGGAGGGTCAGTGCTGAGGGAGCTCCGCACTGTGGGAGGGTCAGTGCTGAGGGAGCGCCGCACTGTGGGAGGGTCAGTGCTGAGGGAGCGCCGCACTGTGGGAGGGTCAGTGCTGAGGGAGCTCCGCACTGTGGGAGGGTCAGTACTGAGGGAGCTCCGCACTGTGGGAGGGTCAGTGCTGAGGGAGCTCCACACTGTGGGAGGGTCAGTGCTGAGGGAGCGCCGCACTGTGGGAGGGTCAGTGCTGAGGGAGCGCCGCACTGTGGGAGGGTCAGTGCTGAGGGAGCTCCGCACTGTGGGAGGGTCAATGCTGAGGGAGCTCCGCACTGTGGGAGGGTCAGTGCTGAGGGAGCGCCGCACTGTGGGAGGGTCGGTGCTGAGGGAGCGCCGCACTGTGGGAGGGTCAGTGCTGAGGGAGCGCCGCACTGCGGGAGCGTCAGTGCTGAGGGAGCGCCGCACTGTGGGAGGGTCGGTGCTGAGGGAGCGCCGCACTGTGGGAGGGTCAGTGCTGAGGGAGCGCCGCACTGTGGGAGCGTCAGTGCTGAGGGAGCGCCGCACTGTGGGAGGGTCGGTGCTGAGGGAGCGCCGCACTGTGGGAGGGTCAGTGTTGAGGGAGCGCCGCACTGTGGGAGGGTCGGTGCTGAGGGAGCGCCGCACTGTGGGAGGGTCAGTGCTGAGGGGACTCCACACTGTGGGAGGGTCAGTGCTGAGGGAGCTCCGCACTGTGGGAGGGTCAGTGCTGAGGGGACTCCACACTGTGGGAGGGTCAGTGCTGAGGGAGCTCCACACTGTGGGAGGGTCAGTGTTGAGGGAGCGCCGCACTGTGGGAGGGTCGGTGCTGAGGGAGCGCCGCACTGTGGGAGGGTCAGTGCTGAGGGGACTCCACACTGTGGGAGGGTCAGTGCTGAGGGAGCGCCGCACTGTGGGAGGGTCAGTGCTGAGGGGACTCCACACTGTGGGAGGGTCAGTGCTGAGGGAGCGCCGCACTGTGGGAGGGTCAGTGCTGAGGGAGCGCCGCACTGCGGGAGCGTCAGTGCTGAGGGAGCGCCGCACTGTGGGAGGGTCGGTGCTGAGGGAGCGCCGCACTGTGGGAGGGTCAGTGCTGAGGGAGCGCCGCACTGTGGGAGCGTCAGTGCTGAGGGAGCGCCGCACTGTGGGAGGGTCGGTGCTGAGGGAGCGCCGCACTGTGGGAGGGTCAGTGTTGAGGGAGCGCCGCACTGTGGGAGGGTCGGTGCTGAGGGAGCGCCGCACTGTGGGAGGGTCAGTGCTGAGGGGACTCCACACTGTGGGAGGGTCAGTGCTGAGGGAGCTCCGCACTGTGGGAGGGTCAGTGCTGAGGGGACTCCACACTGTGGGAGGGTCAGTGCTGAGGGAGCTCCACACTGTGGGAGGGTCAGTGTTGAGGGAGCGCCGCACTGTGGGAGGGTCGGTGCTGAG
>NC_092738.1:2069385-2159341 GCF_047496885.1 Scyliorhinus torazame
AGGGAGCTTTACTCTGTATCTAACCCCGTGCTGTGTCTGTCCTGGGAGTGTTTGATGGGGACAGTGTAGAGGGAGCTTTACTCTGTATCTAACCCCGTGCTGTACCTGTCCTGGGAGTGATTGATGGGGACAGTGTAGAGGGAGCTTTACTCTGTATCTAACCCCGTGCTGTACCTGTCCTGGGAGTGATTGATGGGGACAGTGCAGAGGGAGCTTTACTCTGTATCTAACACCGTGCTGTACCTGTCCTCGGAGTGTTTGATGGGGACAGCGGAGAGGGAGCTTTACTCTGTATCTAACCCCGTGCTGTACCTGTCCTGGGAGTGTCTGATGGGGACAGTGTAGAGGGAGCTTTACTCTGTATCTAACCCCGTGCTGTACCTGTCCTGGGAGTGTTTGATGGGGACAGTGTAGAGGGAGCTTTACTCTGTATCTAACCCCGTGCTGTACCTGCCCTGGGAGTGTTTGATGGGGACAGTGTAGAGGGAGCTTTACTCTGTATCTAACCCCGTGCTGTACCTGTCCTGGGAGTGTTTGATGGGGACAGTGTAGAGGGAGCTTTACTCTGTATCTAACCCCGTGCTGTACCTGTCCTGGGAGTGATTGATGGGGACAGTGTAGAGGGAGCTTTACTCTGTATCTAACCCCGTGCTGTACCTGTCCTGGGAGTGATTGATGGGGACAGTGCAGAGTGAGCTTTACTCTGTATCTAACACCGTGCTGTACCTGTCCTCGGAGTGTTTGATGGGGACAGCGGAGAGGGAGCTTTACTCTGTATCTAACCCCGTGCTGTACCTGTCCTGGGAGTGTCTGATGGGGACAGTGTAGAGGGAGCTTTACTCTGTATCTAACCCCGTGCTGTACCTGTCCTGGGAGTGTTTGATGGGGACAGTGTAGAGGGAGCTTTACTCTGTATCTAACCCCGTGCTGTACCTGTCCTGGGAGTGTCTGATGGGGACAGTGTAGAGGGAGCTTTACTCTGTATCTAACCCCGTGCTGTACCTGTCCTGGGAGTGTTTGATGGGGACAGTGTAGAGGGAGCTTTACTCTGTATCTAACCCCGTGCTGTACCTGTCCTGGGAGTGTTTGATGGGGACAGAGTAAAGGGAGCTTTACTCTGTATCTAACCCCGTGCTGTACCTGTCCTGGGAGTGTTTGATGGGGACAGTGTAGAGGAAGCTTTACTCTGTATCTAACCCTGTGCTGTACATGTCCTGGGAGTGTTTGATGGGGACAGTGTAGAGGGAGCTTTACTCTGTGTCTAACCCCGTGCTGTACCTGTCCTGGGAGTGTTTAATGGGGGGAGTGTAGAGGGAGCTTTACTCTGTATATAACCCCGTGCTGTACCTGTCCTGGGAGTGTTTGATGGGGACAGTGTAGAGGAAGCTTTACTCTGTATCTAACCCCGTGCTGTACCTGTCCTGGGAGTGTTTGATGGGGACACTGTAGAGGGAGCTTTACTCTGTGTCTAACCCCGTACTATACCTGTCCTGGGAGTGTTTGGTGGGGACAGTGTAGAGGAAGATTTACTCTGTATCTAACCCCGTGCTGTACCTGTCCTGGGAGTGTTTGATGGGGACAGTGTAGAGGGAGCTTTACTCTGTGTCTAACCCCGTGCTGTACCTGTCCTGGGAGTGTTTGATGGGGACAGTGTAGAGGGAGCTTTACTCTGTATCTAACCCCGTGCTGTACATGTCCTGGGAGTGTTTGATGGGGACAGTGTAGAGGGAGCTTTACTCTGTGTCTAACCCCGTGCTGTACCTGTCCTGGGAGTGTTTGATGGGGGCAGTGTAGAGGGAGCTTTACTCTGTATATAACCCCGTGCTGTACCAGTCCTGGGAGTGTTTGATGGGGACAGTGTAGAGGGAGCTTTATTCTGTATCAAACACCGTGCTGTACCTATCCTGGGAGTGTTTGATGGGGACAGTGTAGAGGGAGCTTTACTCTGTATCTAACCCCGTGCTGTACCTGTCCTGGGAGTGTTTGATGGGGACAGTGTAGAGGGAGCTTTACTCTGTATCTAACCCCGTGCTATACCTGTCCTGAGAGTATTTGATGGGGACAGTGTAGAGGGAGCTTTACTCTGTATCTAACCCCGTGCTGTACCTGTCCTGGGAGTGTTTGATGGGGACAGTGTAGAGGGAGCTTTACTCTGTATCTAACCCCATGCTGTACCTGTCCTGGGAGTGTTTGGTGGGGACACTGTAGAGGGAGCTTTACTCTTTATCTAACCCCGTGCTGTACCTGTCCTGGGAGTGTTTGATGGGCAGAGTGTAGAGGGAGCTTTACTCTGTATCTAACCCCGTGCTATACCTGTCCTGAGAGTGTTTCATGGGGACAGTGTAGAGGGAGCTTTACTCTGTATCTAACCCCGTGCTGTACCTGTCCTGGGAGTGTTTGATGGGGACAGTGTGGAGAGAGCTTTATTCTGTATCTAACCCCGTGCTGTACCTGTCCTGGGAGTGTTTGATGGGGACAGTGGAGAGGGAGCTCCGCACTGTGGGAGGGTCAGTGCTGAGGGAGCTCCGCACTGTGGGAGGGTCAGTGCTGAGGGAGCACCGCAGTGTGGGAGGGTCAGTGCTGAGGGAGCTCCGCACTGTGGGAGGGTCAGTGCTGAGGGAGCACCGCACTGTGGGAGGGTCAGTGCTGAGGGAGCTCCGCACTGTGGGAGGGTCAGTGCTGAGGAAGCTCCGCACTGTGGGAGGGTCAGTGCTGAGGGAGCTCCGCACTGTGGGAGGGTCAGTGCTGAGGGAGCGCCGCACTGTGGGAGGGTCAGTGCTGAGGGAGCGCCGCACTGTGGGAGGGTCAGTGCTGAGGGAGCTCCGCACTGTGGGAGGGTCAGTGCTGAGGGAGCTCCGCACTGTGGGAGGGTCAGTGCTGAGGGAGCTCCGCACTGTGGGAGGGTCAGTGCTGAGGGAGCGCCGCACTGTGGGAGGGTCAGTGCTGAGGGAGCTCCGCACTGTGGGAGGGTCAGTGCTGAGGGAGCGCCGCACTGTGGGAGGGTCGGTGCTGAGGGAGCTCCGCACTGTGGGAGGGTCAGTGCTGAGGGAGCACCGCACTGTGGGAGGGTCAGAGCTGAGGGAGCTCCGCACTGTGGGAGGGTCAGTGCTGAGGGGGCGGTCAGATTTCTGTGTATATTCTGAGGCCCAATATTTACCCCTGGACCCACATCATTGGAACTGTGACGTCTTCCATCGAACTGACACACACCCTCCGTCGCCACATTCTCCATCAGGATTACATTGACTGCGAGAGAGCTGAGGAGTTCAGGGGTGTTGGGCCAATGGAACCTTCTCTTCCCGCCTCGCCAGCTCCATCACATTGATCGCGCTGTTGATCTGAACACAAATTCCTGGTTGGCCACATCATCCTTCGCCCCAAGCTTGTTGACATAAATTGGCTCATTTCCATCATCGCAAACTGAGAATTTACATCTTCAACAACCCTGCTCCACGACACCAACCCTCCCGATCTCTGTAACCTCCTCCAGACCCCTACACCCCTCCCTATCTCTATAACCTCCTCCAGCCCCCTACACCCCTCCCTATCTCTGTAACCTCCTACAGCCCCCTACACCCCTCCCTATCTCTGTAACCTCCTCCAGCCCCCTACACCCCTCCCTATCTCTGTAACCTCCTCCAGCCCCCTACACCCCTCCCTATCTCTGTAACCTCCTCCAGTCCCCTACACCCTCCCTATCCCTGTAACCTCCTCCAGCCCCCTACACCCCTCCCTATCTCTGTAACCTCCTCCAGTCACCTACACCCCTCCCTATCTCTGTAACCTCCTCCAGCCCCTACAACCCTCCCTATCTCTGTAACCTCCTCCAGCCCCCTAACACCCCTTACTATCTCTGTAACCTCCTCCAGCCCCCACACCCCTCCCTATCACTGTAACCTCCTCCAGTCCCCTACAACCCTCCCTATCTCTGTAACCTCCTACAGCCCCCCTACACCCCTCACTATCTCTGTAACCTCCTCCAGCCCACTACCACCCTCCCTATCTCTGTAACCTCCTCCAGCCCCCTACAACCCTCCCTATCTCTGTAACCTCCTCCAGCCCCCTACACCCCTCCCTATCTCTGTAACCTCCTCCAGCCCCCTACACCCCTCCCTATCTCTGTAACCTCCTCCAGCCCCCTACACCCCTCCCTATCTCTGTAGCCTCCTCCAGCCCCCTACACCCCTCCCTATCTCTGTAACCTCCTCCAGCCCCCTACACCCCTCCCTATCTCTGTGACCTCCTCCAACCCCCTACACCCCTCCCTATCTCTGTAACCTCCTCCAGCCCCTACACCCCTCCCTATCCCTGTAACCTCCTCCAGCCCCCTACACTCCTCCCTATCTCTGTAACCTCCTCCAGCCCCCTACACCCCTCCCCATCTCTGTAACCTCCTCCAGTCCCCTACACCCTCCCTATATCTGTAACCTCCTCCAGTCCCCTACACCCATCCCTATCTCTGTAACCTCCTCCAACCCCCTACACCCCTCCCTATCTCTGCAACCTCCTCCAGCCTGCTCCAACCCCCTACAGCCCTCCCTATCTCTGTAACCTCCTCCAGCCCCCTACAGTCCTCCCTATCTCTGCAACCTCCTCCAGCCCCCTACACCCCTCCCTATCTCTGTAACCTCCTCCAGTCCCCTACAACCCTCCCTATCTCTGTAAACTTCTCCAGCCCCCTACACCACTCCCTATCTCTGTAACCTCCTCCAGCCCCTACAACCGTCCATATCTCTGTAACCTCCTCCAGTCCCCCTACACCCCTCCTTATCTCTGTAACCTCCTCCAGTCCCCCTACACCCTCCCTATCTCTGTAACGTCCTCCAGCCCCTATACCCCTCCCTATCTCTGTAACCTCCTCCAGTCCCCTACAACCCTCCCTATCTCTGTAACCTCCTCCAGCCCACTACAACCCTCCCTATCTCTGTAACCTCCTCGAGCCCCCTACACCCCTCCCTATCTCTGTAACCTCCTCCAGCCCCCTCCACCCCTCCCTATCTCTGTAACCTTCTCCAGCCCCTACACTCCTCCCTATCTCTGTAACCTCCTCCAGTCCCCCTACACCCTCCCTATCTCTGTAACCTCCTCCAGCCCCCGACACCCCTCCCTATCTCTGTAACCTCCTCCAGCCCCTACAACCCTCCCTATCTCTGTAACCTCCCCCAGCCCCCTAACACCCCTTACTATCTCTGTAACCTCCTCCAGCCCCCACACCCCTCCCTATCACTGTAACCTCCTCCAGGCCCCTACAACCCTCCCCACCTCTGTAACCTCCTCCAGCCCCCCTACACCCCTCACTATCTCTGTAACCTCCTCCAGCCCACTACAACCCTCCCTATCTCTGTAACCTTCTCCAGCCCCCTACACCCCTCCCTATCTCTGTAACCTCCTCCAGCCCCCTACACCCATCCCTATCTCTGTAACCTCCTCCAACCCCCTACACCCCTCCCTATCTCTGTAACCTCCTCCAGCCCACTACAACCCTCCCTATCTCTGTAACCTCCTCCAGCCCCCTACACCCCTCCCTATCTCTGTAACCTCCTCCAGCCCCCTACACCCATCCCTATCTCTGTAACCTCCTCCAACCCCCTACACCCCTCCCTATCTCTGCAACCTCCTCCAGCCTGCTCCAACCCCCTACAGCCCTCCCTATCTCTGTAACCTCCTCCAGCCCCCTACAGTCCTCCCTATCTCTGCAACCTCCTCCAGCCCCCTACACCCCTCCCTATCTCTGTAACCTCCTCCAGTCCCCTACAACCCTCCCTATCTCTGTAACGTCCTCCAGCCCCTATACCCCTCCCTATCTCTGTAACCTCCTCCAGTCCCCTACAACCCTCCCTATCTCTGTAACCTCCTCCAGCCCCCTACACCCCTCCCTATCTCTGTAACCTCATCGAGCCCCCTACACCCCTCCCTATCTCTGTATCCTCCTCCAGCCCCCTACACCCCTCCCTATCTCTGTAACCTTCTCCAGCCCCTACACTCCTCCCTATCTCTGTAACCTCCTCCAGTCCCCCTCCACCCTCCCTATCTCTGTAACCTCCTCCAGCCCCCTACACCCTCCCTATCTCTGTAACCTCCTCCAGCCCCCTACAGCCCTCTCCATCTCTGTAACCTCTTCCAGTCCCCTATAACCCTCCCTATCTCTGTAACCTCCTGCAGTCCCCTACAACCCTCCCTATCTCTGTAACCTCCTCCAGTCCCCTCCACCCCTCCCTATCTCTGTAACCTCCTCCAGCCCCCTACACCCCTCCCTATCTCTGTAACCTCCTCCAGCCCCCTACACCCCTCCCTACCTCTGTAACCTCCTCCAGTCCCCTACAACCCTCCCTATCTCTGTAACCTCCTCCAGCCCCCTACACCCCTCCCTACCTCTGTAACCTCCTCCAGCCCCTAATGCTCCCGGCCTCACGCTCCGCCATTGCCGGCCGTTCCTTCAGCCGCCTTGGCGGGGGGGGGGGGGGGGGGGACACCCCCTCGAACTCAGGAATTCCCTCCGTGAAGCTGTCCGCTTCCCCCTCTCCGCCTCTCTCTGTGACAGCTTCGCGGCAGACAGTCCCTGACGCTGGCCTGCGTGTCTGTAGGTCAACGCGGGTCCGAATTGCGCCGTCTCTGAGCTGCTCGTCGGGCTTTAGCCCCGACGTTACGTACGCCGAACAAGGAGAAATGGGAAGCGGAGTTGGGAAGGGGAGATCGACTGGGGAGTGTGGAGTGAGGCACTGCGAAGGGTAAACGGGAGCTCCTCCTGTGCGAGGATGAGCCAGATACAGTTTAAGGTGGCGCACAGGGGTGCGTGTGGCTCGGGCGAGAATGAGTGGGCTCTATCAGGGGGTAGCGGATGAGTGTGAGAGGTGTGGGCGGGGGGGCCAGCGAATCGCGCGCACGTGATTGGGGTTGTGAAAAATTGGGAAGGTTCTGGGCGGCCTTAGCCGGAATGTTGGAGGAGGAGGTGGACCCTGTGGTGGGGCGATATTTGGGGTCTCAGACAAGCCGGAGCTCACGGAGAGGAGGAAGGCCGGTGTCGTGGCTGTCGCCTCTCTGATCGCGCGGCGGCGAATTTTGCTGGAGTGGCGGTCGTTTGGAGGAGCTGTTTGTCGAAGGGGAAGTGGGGGTGGAAAATCTGTACAGGTTGTGTTGTGAATTGTTGGGAAGTATGTTTCCCGGGGTGTTCAGTCACGGTCTTACTTCGGGGGCCGGTAGGTTCATGGAAAAGGTCCTGAGGGATAGGATTAATGACCATTTGGAAAGATGCAGCTTAATCCGGGATAGTCAACACGGTTTCGTGAGGGGTAAGTCTTGCCTCACAAGTTTGATTGAATTCTTTGAGGAGGTAACTAAGTGTGTAGATGAAGGTAGAGCAGTTGATGTGGTATACATGGATTTTAGTAAGCCGTTTGATAAGGTTCCCCATGGTCAGCTCATGCAGAAGGTAAGGAGGTGTGGGATAGAGGGAACTTTGGCCAATTGGACCAGTAACTGGCTATCACATAGAAGACAGAGGGTGGTGGTGGATGGAAAATGTTCAGACTGGAGACCAGTTACCAGCGGTGTACCACAGGGATCAGTGCTGGGTCCTCCGCTATTTGTGATTTTTATCAATGACTTGGAGGAGGGGGCTGAAGGGTGGGTCAGTAAATTTGCTGATGACACCAAGATTGGTGGAGCAGTGGATGAGGTGGAGGGCCGTTGTAGGCGGCAAAGAGACATTGATAGGACGCAGAGCTGGGCCGAGAAGTGGCAGATGGAGTTTAACCCTGATTAGTGCGAGGTGATTCATTTTGGTCGGACAAATTTGAATGTGGATTACAGGGTCAATGGCAGGGTTCTGAGGAATGTGGAGGAACAGAGAGATCTCGGGCTTCATGTCCACAGATCTCTGACGGTTGCCACTCAAGTGGATAGAGCCGTGAAGAAAGCCTATAGTGTGTTAGCGTTTATTAACAGGGGGCTTGAGTTTAAGAGCCGTGAGGTTATGCTGCAACTGTACATGACACTAAGATAAGTGGTAAAGCAAAAAGTGCAGAGGATACTGGAAGTCTGCAGAGGGATTTGGAAAGGCTAAGTGAATGGGCTAGGGTCTGGCAGATGGAATACAATGTTGACAAATGTGAGGTTATCCATTTTGGTAGGAATAACAGCAAAAGGGATTATTATTTAAATGATAAAATATTAAAACATGCTGCTGTGCAGAGAGACCTGGGTGTGCTAGTGCATGAGTCGCAAAAAGTTGGTTTACAGGTGCAGCAGGTGATTAAGAAGGCAAATGGAATTTTGTCCTTCATTGCTAGAGGGATGGAGTTTAAGACTAGGGAGGTTATGCTGCAATTTTATAAGGTGTTAGTGAGGCCACACCTGGAGTATTGTGTTCAGTTTTGGTCTCCTTACCTGGGAAAGGACGTACTGGCACTGGAGGGAGTGCAGAGGAGATTCACTAGGTTAATACCAGAGCTGAAGGGGTTGGATTACGAGGAGAGGTTGAGTAGACTGGGACTGTACTCGTCGGAATTTAGAAGGATGAGGGGGGATCTTAGAGAAACATTATGAAGGGAATAGATAGGATAGATGCGGGCAGGTTGTTTCCACTGGCGGGTGAAAGCAGAACTAGGGGGCATAGCCTCAAAATAAGGGGAAGTAGATTTAGGACTGAGTTTAGGAGGAACTTCTTCACCCAAAGGGTTGTGAATCTCTGGAATTCCTTGCCCAGTGAAGCAGTAGAGGCTCCTTCATTAAGTGTTTTTAAGATAAAGATAGATAGTTTTTTGAAGAATAAAGGGATTAAGGGTTATGGTGTTCGGGCCGGAAAGTGGAGCTGAGTCCACAAAAGATCAGCCATGATCTCATTGAATGGTGGAGCAGGCTCGAGGGGCTGAATGGCCGACTCCTGCTCCTAGTTCTTAGGTTCTTTTGACCTTGGTGAGACCACATTTGGAGTATTGTGTGCAGTTCTGGTCACCTCACTATAGGAAGGATGTGGAAGCATTGGAAAGGGTGCAGAGGGGATTTACCAGGATGCTGCCTGGATTGGAGGGTGGGTCTTATGAGGAAAGGTTGAGGGAGCTTTGGAGCGGAGGAGGATGAGAGACGACTTAATAGAGGTGTATAAGATGATGCGGGGGATAGATAGAGTGGACGTTCAGAGACTATGTCCTCGGGTGGATGTAGCTGTTACAAGGGGGCATAACTATAAGGTTCAGGGTGGGAGATATAGGAGGGATGTCCGAGGTAGGTTCTTTACTCAGAGAGTGGTTAGGGTGTGGAATGGACTGCCTGCTGTGAGAGTGGAGTCGGACACTTTAGGAACTTTCAAGCGGTTATTGGATAGGCACATGGAGCGCACCAGAATGACAGGGAGTGGGAGAGCCTGACCTTGGTTTCGGACAAGGCTCGGCACAACATCGAGGGCCGAAGGGCCTGTTCTGTGCTGTACTGTTCCATGTTTAACGGGGCTGTCTAACGATCGGGAGTTCAGGAATCCCATGCGGGAGGGTCACTCATGGATTATTGAAATTACAGTGCAGAATGAGGCCATTCGGCCGATCGATACTGGCCCGGCTCTCACAAAGAGCACCCTCCCCAAGCTCACCCTATCCCTGTAATCCCCACTTAACCTTTATGGACACTAAGGGGCAGTTAATCACGGCCAATCCACCTAACCCGCACATCTTTGGACTGTGGGAGGAAACCGGAGCACCCGGAGGAAACCCACGCACACACGGGGAGGACGTGCAGACTCCGCACAGACAATGACCCAAGCCAGGAATCGAACCTGGGACCCCGGAGCTGTGAAGCAACTCCAGTTGGACATTCCACAAACACGCGCTCCCTCCACGGGGGTTTCGACATGGGCGACGTGGAAAAGGCGTTTCCCCGCTTGTGGAGGGGAGGCGAGGGTGACCAACTGGGCTAGGGGATCAATACGAGACGGTCACGAATAAAACCTATCAGGTTGTGGGGGATGGGGGGAATGTGGGACTCGCTCCCGCGGGGAGTGGGGGAGAATGTGGGACTCGCTCCCGCGGGGAGTGGGGAGAATGTGGGACTCGCTCCCGCGGGGAGTGGGGGGGAATGTGGGACTCGCTCCCACGGGGAGCGGGGAGAATGTGGGACTCGCTCCCGCGGGGAGTGGGGAGAATGTGGGACTGGCTCCCGCGGGCAGTGGGGGGGAATGTGGGACTCGCTCCCACGGGGAGTGGGGGAGAATGTGGGACTCGCTCCCGCGGGGAGTGGGGGAGAATGTGGGACTCGCTCCCGCGGGGAGTGGGGGAGAATGTGGGACTCGCTCCCGCGGGGAGTGGGGGAGAAGGTGGGACTCGCTCCCGCGGGGAGTGGGGAGAATGTGGGACTCGCTCCCGCGGGGAGTGGGGGAGAATGTGGGACTTGCTCCTGCGGGGAGTGGGGGGAGAATGTGGGACTCGCTCCTACGGGGAGTGGGGAGAATGTGGGACTCGCTCCCGTGGGGAGTGGGGGAGAATGTGGGACTCGCTCCCGCGGGGAGTGGGGGAGAATGTGGGACTCGCTCCCGCGGGGAGTGGGAAGAATGTGGGACTCGCTCCCGCGGGGAGTGGGGGAGAATGTGGGACTCGCTCCCACGGGGAGTGGGGGAGAATGTGGGACTCGCTCCCGCGGGGAGTGGGGGAGAATTTGGGACTCGCTCCCGCGGGGAGTGGGAAGAATGTGGGACTCGCTCCCACGGGGAGTGGGGGAGGGGGGAGAATGTGGGACTCGCTCCCGTGGGGAGTGGGGGAGAATGTGCGACTCGCTCCCGCGGGGAGTGGGGGAGAATGTGGGACTCGCTCCCGCGGGGAGTGGGAAGAATGTGGGACTCGCTCCCACGGGGAGTGGGGGAGAATGTGGGACTCGCTCCCACGGGGAGTGGGGGAGAATGTGGGACTCGCTCCCGTGGGGAGTGGGGGAGAATGTGGGACTCGCTCCCGCGGGGAGTGGTGGAGAATGTGGGACTCGCTCCCACGGGGAGTGGGGAGAATGTGGGACTCGCTCCCGCGGGGAGTGGGGGAGAATGTGGGACTCGCTCCTGCGGGGAGTGGGGGGAGAATGTGGGACTCGCTCCTACGGGGAGTGGGGAGAATGTGGGACTCGCTCCCGCGGGGAGTGGGGGAGAATGTGGGACTCGCTCCCGCGGGGAGTGGGGGAGAATGCGGGATTCGCTCCCGCGGGGAGTGGGGGAGAATGTGGGACTCGCTCCCGCGGGGAGTGGGGGAGAATGTGGGACTCGCTCCCGCGGGGAGTGGGGGGAGAATGTGGGACTCGCTCCCGCGGGGAGTGGGGGAGAATGTGGGACTCGCTCCCACGGGGAGTGGGGGAGAATGTGGGACTTGCTCCCGTGGGGAGTGGGGGAGAATGTGGGACTCGCTCCCGCGGGGAGTGGTGGAGAATGTGGGACTCGCTCCCACGGGGAGTGGGGAGAATGTGGGACTCGCTCCCGCGGGGAGTGGGGGAGAATGTGGGACTCGCTCCTGCGGGGAGTGGGGGGAGAATGTGGGACTCGCTCCTACGGGGAGTGGGGAGAATGTGGGACTCGCTCCCGCGGGGAGTGGGGGAGAATGTGGGACTCGCTCCCGCGGGGAGTGGGGGAGAATGTGGGACTCGCTCCCGCGGGGAGTGGGGGAGAATGTGGGACTCGCTCCTGCGGGGAGTGGGGGGAGAATGTGGGACTCGCTCCTACGGGGAGTGGGGAGAATGTGGGACTCGCTCCCGCGGGGAGTGGGGGAGAATGTGGGACTCGCTCCCGCGGGGAGTGGGGGAGAATGCGGGACTCGCTCCCGCGGGGAGTGGGGGAGAATGTGGGACTCGCTCCCGCGGGGAGTGGGGGAGAATGTGGGACTCGCTCCCGCGGGGAGTGGGGGGAGAATGTGGGACTCGCTCCCGCGGGGAGTGGGGGAGAATGTGGGACTCGCTCCCGCGGGGAGTGGGGGAGAATGTGGGACTCGCTCCCGCGGGGAGTGGGGGAGAATGTGGGACTCGCTCCCACGGGGAGTGGGGGAGAATGTGGGACTCGCTCCCACGGGGAGTGGGGGAGAATGTGGGACTCGCTCCCACGGGGAGTGGGGGAGAATGTGGGACTCGCTCCCGCGGGGAGTGGGGAGAGAATGTGGGACTCGCTCCCACGGGGAGTGGGGGAGAAGGTGGGACTCGCTCCCATGGGGAGTGGGGGAGAATGGGGGACTCGCTCCCGCGGGGAGTGGGGGAGAATGTGGGACTCGCCCCCGTGGGGAGTGGGGAGAACTTGAGACACTCTGTCAAAGATCAGTGCTATCAGTAGCCACTTGCCCGATGGGAGTGTACACATATTTTTTATGTTTCAAACGCACAGCGACTCTGGGAGCTCCGTGTGTCCGGTCCGGCAGCTCGAGCCTCCAAGACAGCGGCCTGGCTCACTGAGATTGTTGCTGAGGGATATTGGCTCTGCTCCAGGCACAGGGCTGGGTGGCAGCAGGAACTGAGGCAGCTTAACCTAGTATCAGCCAGTTGGAAGGAGAGAGGACTGCGCTTGCCGCAACTGATCTGCTGCCAAGGAAGGGGGCAGGAACATGAACTGCAGGAGCGACGTGATATCTGTACCACGAGCGAGGAGCAGCAGGCGGCCCATTCAACTCACCCCCCTCCCTCACCACGTCCTCCTCCTCGGGCCTGTTACACAGGAAGTGTCCATTCTAGCCTCCACGTGCCGCACTGTGGGAGGGTCGGTGCTGAGGGAGCGCCGCACTGTGGGAGGGGCAGTGCTGAGGGAGCGCCGCACTGTGGGAGGGTCAGTGCTGAGGGAGCTCCGCACTGTGGGAGGGTCAGTGCTGAGGGAGCGCCGCACTGTGGGATCGTCAGTGCTGAGGGAGCTCCGCACTGTGGGAGGGTCAGTGCTGAGGGAGCGCCGCACTGTGGGAGGGTCAGTGCTGAGGGAGCGCCGCACTGTGGGAGGGTCAGTGCTGAGGGAGCGCCGCACTGTGGGAGGGTCGGTGCTGAGGGAGCGCCGCACTGCGGGAGGGTCAGTGCTGAGGGAGCGCCGCACTGTGGGAGGGTCAGTGCTGAGGGAGCGCCGCACTGCGGGAGGGTCAGTGCTGAGGGAGCTCCGCACTGTGGGAGGGTCAGGGATGAGGGAGCGCCGCGCTGTGGGAGGGTAAGTGCTGAGGGAGCGCCGCACTGTGAGAGGGTCGGTGCTGAGGGAGCGCCGCACTGTGAGAGGGTCAGTCCTGAGGGAGCTCCGCACTGTGGGAGGGTCAGTGCTCAGGGAGCGCCGCACTGTGGGAGGGTCGGTGCTGAGGGAGCGCCGCACTGTGGGAGGGTCAGTCCTGAGGGAGCTCCGCACTGTGGGAGGGTCGGTGCTGAGGGAGCGCCGCAATGTGGGAGGGTCAGTGCTGAGGGAGCGCCGCACTGTGGGAGGGTCAGTGCTGAGGGAGCTCCGCACTGTGGGAGGGTCAGTGCTGAGGGAGCTCCGCACTGTGGGAGGGTCAGTGCTGAGGGAGCGCCGCACTGTGGGAGGGTCAGTGCTGAGGGAGCGCTGCACTGTGGGAGGGGCAGTGCTGAGGGAGCGCCGCACTGTGGGAGGGTCAGTGCTGAGGGAGCTCCGCACTGTGGGAGGGTCATTGCTGAGGGAGCCCCGCACTGTGGGAGGGTCAGTGCTGAGAGAGCGCCGCACTGTGGGAGGGTAAGTGCTGAGGGAGCCCCGCACTGTGGGAGGGTCAGTGCTGAGGGAGCTCCGCACTGCGGAGGGTCAGTGCTGAGGGAGCTCTGCACTGTGGGAGGGTCAGTGCTGAGGGAGCTCCGCACTGTGGGAGGGTCGGTGCTGAGAGAGCGCCGCACTGTGGGAGGGTCAGTGCTGAGGGAGCGCCGCACTGTGGGAGGATCAGTGCTGAGGGAGCGCCGCACTGTGGGAGGGTCAGTGCTGAGGGAGCTCCGCACTGTGGGAGGGTCAGTGCTGAGGGAGCTCCGCACTGTGGGAGGGTCAGTGCTGAGGGAGCTCCGCACTGCGGGAGGGTCGGTGCTGAGGGAGCGCCGCACTGTGGGAGGGTCAGTGCTGAGGGAGCTCCGCACTGTGGGAGGGTCAGTGCTGAGGGAGCGCCGCACTGTGGGAGGGTCAGTGCTGAGGGAGCTCCGCACTGTGGGAGTGTCAGTGCTGAGGGAGCTCCGCACTGTGGGAGGGTCAGTGCTGAGGGAGCGCCGCACTGTGGGAGGGTCAGTGCTGAGGGAGCTCCGCACTGTGGGAGGGTCAGTGCTGAGGGAGCTCCGCACTGTGGGAGGGTCGGTGCTGAGGGAGCTCCGCACTGTGGGAGGGTCAGTGCTGAGGGAGCTCCGCACTGTGGGAGGGTCAGTGCTGAGGGAGCGCCGCACTGTGGGAGGGTCAGTGCTGAGGGACCCTTGTTAACTATGCAACCTGTAAACAGCTCATAGGTTTGAGTTCAGCTGGAAGTAAACTGCTGCAAACTGTCGTCACAAACTGGGTCCCTACCCTGCATTAATTGACATTAATTAACTGACAGAGGTCAGAGGTAGGTTCTTTACGCAAAGAGTAGTGAGGCCGTGGAATGCCCTACCTGCTACAGTAGTGAACTCGCCAACATTGAGGGCATTTAAAAGTTTATTGGATAAACATATGGATGATAATGGCATAGTGTAGGTTAGATGGCTTTTGTTTCGGTGCAACATCGTGAGCCGAAGGGCCTGTACTGCGCTGTATCGTTCTATGTTCTATGTTCTAATCTCCAGCTGCCAATATTTTAAACTGTCCTTAGGGACAGAGCTGAGATCAACATCTGGGAACGATTTACTGGGAAAAGCAAATAATAGATTTCTACGAAAATTACCCTTTATAAGATTCCTGTGTATAGTCTGTACATCACACGTCAAAACAATTATCCCCATCAAACACTCCCAGGACAGGTACAGCACGGGGTTAGATACAGAGTAAAGCTCCCTCTACACAGACCCCATCAAAAACTCCCAGGACAGGTACAGCACGGGGTTAGATACAGAGTAAAGCTCCCTCTACACTGTCCCCATCAAACACTCCCAGGACAGGTACAGCACGGGGATCGATACAGAGTAAAGCTCCCTCTACACTGTCCCCCATCAAACACTCCCAGGACAGGTACAGCACGGGGTTAGATACAGAGTAAAGCTCCCTCTACACAGACCCCATCAAAAACTCCCAGGACAGGTACAGCACGGGGTTAGATACAGAGTAAAGCTCCCTCTACACTGTCCCCATCAAACACTCCCAGGACAGGTACAGCACGGGGATCGATACAGAGTAAAGCTCCCTCTACACTGTCCCCCATCAAACACTCCCAGGACAGGTACAGCACGGGGTTAGATACAGAGTAAAGCTCCCTCTACACTGTCCCCCATCAAACACTCCCAGGACAGGTACAGCACGGGGTTAGATACAGAGTAAAGCTCCCTCTACACAGACCCCATCAAAAACTCCCAGGACAGGTACAGCACGGGGTTAGATACAGAGTAAAGCTCCCTCTACACTGTACCCATCAAACACTCCCAGGACAGGTACAGCACGGGGTTAGATACAGATTAAAGCTCCCTCTACACTGTCCCCATCAAACACCCCCAGGACAGGTACAGCACGGGGTTAGATACAGAGTAAAGCTCCCTCTACACTGTCCCCATCAAACACTCCCAGGACAGGTACAGCACGGGGTTAGATACAGAGTAAAGCTCCCTCTACACTGTCCCCATCAAACACTCCCAGGACAGGTACAGCACGGGATTAGATACAGAGTAAAGCTCCCTCTACACTGTCCCCATCAAACACTCCCAGCACAGGTACAGCACGGGGTTAGATACAGAGTAAAGCTCCCTCTGCACTGTCCTCATCAAACACTCCCAGGACAGGTACAGCACGGGGTTAGATACAGAGTAAAGCTCCCTCTGCACTGTCCTCATCAAACACTCCCAGGACAGGCACAGCACAGGGTTAAATACAGAGTAAAGCTCCCTCTACACTGTCCCCATCAAACACTCCCAGGACAGGTACAGCACGGGGTTAGATACAGAGTGAAGCTCCCTCTACACTGTCCCCATCAAACACTCCCAGGACAGGTATAGCACGGGGTTAGATACAGAGCAAAGCTCCCTCTACACTGTCCCCATCACACTCCCAGGACAGGTACAGCACGGGGTTAGAAACAGAGTACAGCTCCCTCTACACTGTCCCCATCAGACACTCCCAGGACAGGTACAGCACACGGTTAGATGCAGAGTAAAGCGCCCTCTTCACTGTCCCCATCAAACACTCCAAGGTCAGGTACAGCACGGGGTTAGATACAGAGTAAAGCTCCCTCTACACTGTCCCCATCAAACACTCCCAGGACAGGTACAGCACGGGGTTAGATGCAGAGTAAAGCTCCCTCTACACTGTCCACCACCAAACACTCCCAGGACAGGTACAGCACGGGGTTAGAAACAGAGTAAAGCTCCCTCTACACTGTCCCCATCAAACACTCGCAGGACAGGAACAGCATGGGGTTAAATACAGAGTAAAGCTCCCTCTACACTGTCCCCATCAAACACTCCCAGGACACGTACAGCACGGTGTTAGATACAGAGTAAATCTCCCTCTACACTGTCCCCATCAGACACTCACACGACAGACACAGCACGGGGTTAGATACAGAGTAAATCTCCCTCTCCACTGTCCCCATCAAACACTCCCAGGACAGGTACAGAACGGGGTTAGATACAGAGTAAAGCTCCCTCTACACTGTCCCCATCAAAAACTCCCAGGACAGGTACAGCACGTGGTTAGTACAGAGTAAAGCTCCCTCTACACTGTCCCCATCAAACACTCCCAGGACAGGTACAGCATGGGGTTAAATACAGAGTAAATCTCCCTCTACACTGTCCCCATCAGACACTCCCACGACAGACACAGCATGGGGTTAGATACAGAGTAAATCTCCCTCTACACTGTCCCCGTCAAACACTCCCAGGACAGGTACAGCACGGGGATAGATACAAAGTAAAGTTCACTCTACACAGTCCCCATCAAACACTCCCAGGACTTGTACAGCACAGGGTTAGATACAGAGTAAAGCTCCCTCTACACTGTCCTGCATGAACCACTCCCAGGTCAGGTACAGCACGGGGTTAGATACAGAGCAAAGCTCCCTCGACACTGTTCCCATCAAACACTCCCAGGACAGGTGCAGCACGGGGTTAAATAGAGTAAAACTCCCTCTACACTGTCCCCATCAAACACTCGCAGGACAGGTACAGCACGGGGTTAGATACAGAGTAAAGCTCCTTCTACACTGTCCCCATCAAACATTCCCAGGACAGGTACAGCCCGGGGTTAGATACAGAGTAAAGCTCCCTCTACACTGTCCCCATCAAACACTTTCAGGGCTGGTACAGCACGGTGTTAGATACAGAGCAATGCTCCCTCTACACTCTTCCCATCAAACACTCGCAGGACAGGTACAGCACGGGGTTAGATACAGAATAAAGCTCCCTCTACACTCTTCCCCTTCAAACACTCCCAGGACAGGTACAGCACAGGGTTAGGTACAGAGTAAAGCTCCCTCGACACAGTCCCCATCAAACACTCCCATGACAGGTACAGCACAGGGTTAGATACAGAGTAAATCTCTGTCTACACTGTCCTGATCAAACACTCCCAGGACAGGTACAGCACGGGGTTAGATACAGAGTAAAGCTCCCTCTACACTGTCCCCATCAATCACTCCCAGGACAGGTAAAGCACGGGGTTCGATACAGAGTAAAGCTCCCTCTACACTGTCCCCATCAAACACTCCAAGGACAGGTTCAGCACGGGGTTAGATACAGAGTAAAGCTCCCTCTACACTGTCCCCATCAAACACTCCCAGGAGAGGTACAGCACGTGGTTAGATACCGAGTAAAGCTTCCTCTACACTGTCCCCATCAAACACTCCCAGGACAGGTACAGCACGGGGTTAGATACAGAGTAAAGCTCCCTCTACACTGTACCCATCAAACACTCCCAGGACAGGTACAGCACGGGGTTAGACACAGAGTAAAGCTCCCTCTTCACTGTCCCCATCAAACACTCCCAGTACAGGTACAGCACGGGGTTAGATACAGAGTAAAGCTCTCTCTACACTGTCCCCATCAAACACTCCAAGGACAGGTTCAGCACGGGGTTAGATACAGAGTAAAGCTCCCTCTACACTGTCCCCATCAAACACTCCCAGGAGAGGTACAGCACGTGGTTAGATACAGAGTAAAGCTTCCTCTACACTGTCCCCATCAAACACTCCCAGGACAGGTACGGCACTGGGTTAGATACAGAGTAAAGCTCCCTCTACACTGTCCCCATCAAACACTCCCAGGACAGGTAAAGCACGTGGTTAGTACAGAGTAAAGCTCCCTCTACACTGTCCCCATCAAACACTCCCAGGACAGGTACAGCATGGGGTTAAATACAGAGTAAATCTCCCTCTACACTGTCCCCATCAGACACTCCCACGACAGACACAGCATGGGGTTAGATACAGAGTAAATCTCCCTCTACACTGTCCCCGTCAAACACTCCCAGGACAGGTACAGCACGGGGATAGATACAAAGTAAAGTTCACTCTACACAGTCCCCATCAAACACTCCCAGGACTTGTACAGCACAGGGTTAGATACAGAGTAAAGCTCCCTCTACACTGTCCTGCATGAACCACTCCCAGGTCAGGTACAGCACGGGGTTAGATACAGAGCAAAGCTCCCTCGACACTGTTCCCATCAAACACTCCCAGGACAGGTGCAGCACGGGGTTAAATAGAGTAAAACTCCCTCTACACTGTCCCCATCAAACACTCGCAGGACAGGTACAGCACGGGGTTAGATACAGAGTAAAGCTCCTTCTACACTGTCCCCATCAAACATTCCCAGGACAGGTACAGCCCGGGGTTAGATACAGAGTAAAGCTCCCTCTACACTGTCCCCATCAAACACTTTCAGGGCTGGTACAGCACGGTGTTAGATACAGAGCAATGCTCCCTCTACACTCTTCCCATCAAACACTCGCAGGACAGGTACAGCACGGGGTTAGATACAGAATAAAGCTCCCTCTACACTCTTCCCCTTCAAACACTCCCAGGACAGGTACAGCACAGGGTTAGGTACAGAGTAAAGCTCCCTCGACACAGTCCCCATCAAACACTCCCATGACAGGTACAGCACAGGGTTAGATACAGAGTAAATCTCTGTCTACACTGTCCTGATCAAACACTCCCAGGACAGGTACAGCACGGGGTTAGATACAGAGTAAAGCTCCCTCTACACTGTCCCCATCAATCACTCCCAGGACAGGTAAAGCACGGGGTTCGATACAGAGTAAAGCTCCCTCTACACTGTCCCCATCAAACACTCCAAGGACAGGTTCAGCACGGGGTTAGATACAGAGTAAAGCTCCCTCTACACTGTCCCCATCAAACACTCCCAGGAGAGGTACAGCACGTGGTTAGATACCGAGTAAAGCTTCCTCTACACTGTCCCCATCAAACACTCCCAGGACAGGTACAGCACGGGGTTAGATACAGAGTAAAGCTCCCTCTACACTGTACCCATCAAACACTCCCAGGACAGGTACAGCACGGGGTTAGACACAGAGTAAAGCTCCCTCTTCACTGTCCCCATCAAACACTCCCAGTACAGGTACAGCACGGGGTTAGATACAGAGTAAAGCTCTCTCTACACTGTCCCCATCAAACACTCCAAGGACAGGTTCAGCACGGGGTTAGATACAGAGTAAAGCTCCCTCTACACTGTCCCCATCAAACACTCCCAGGAGAGGTACAGCACGTGGTTAGATACAGAGTAAAGCTTCCTCTACACTGTCCCCATCAAACACTCCCAGGACAGGTACGGCACTGGGTTAGATACAGAGTAAAGCTCCCTCTACACTGTCCCCATCAAACACTCCCAGGACAGGTAAAGCACGGGGTTCGATACAGAGTAAAGCTCCCTCTACACTGTCCCCATCAAACACTCCAAGGACAGGTTCAGCACGGGGTTAGATACAGAGTAAAGCTCCCTCTACACTGTCCCCATTAAACACTCCCAGGAGAGGTACAGCACGTGGTTAGATACAGAGTAAAGCTTCCTCTACACTGTCCCCATCAAACACTCCCAGGACAGGTACAGCACGGGGTTAGATACAGAGTAAAGCTCCCTCTACACTGTACCCATCAAACACTCCCAGGACAGGTACAGCACGGGGTTAGACACAGAGTAAAGCTCCCTCTTCACTGTCCCCATCAAACACTCACAGTACAGGTACAGCACGGGGTTAGATACAGAGTAAAGCTCCCTCTACACTCTCCTCATCAAACACTCCCAGGACAGGTACAGCCCGGGGTTAGATACAGAGTAAAGCTCTCTCTACACTGTCCCCATCAAACACTCCCAGGACAGGTACAGCACGGGGTTAGATACAGAGTAAAGCTCCCTCTTCACTGTCCCCATCAAACACTCCCAGGACAGGTACAGCACGGGGTTAGATACAGAATGAAGCTCTCTCTACACTGTCCCCATCAAACACTCCCAGGACAGGTACAGCACGGGGTTAGATACAGAGTAAAGCTCTCTCTACACTGTCCCCCATCAAACACTCCCAGGACAGGTACAGCACGGGGTTAGATACAGATTAAAGCTCCCTCTACACTGTCCCCATCAAACACCCCCAGGACAGGTACAGCACGGGGTTAGATACAGAGTAAAGCTCCCTCTACACTGTCCCCATCAAACACTCCCAGGACAGGTACAGCACGGGGTTAGATACAGAGTAAAGCTCCCTCTGCACTGTCCTCATCAAACACTCCCAGGACAGGCACAGCACAGGGTTAAATACAGAGTAAAGCTCCCTCTACACTGTCCCCATCAAACACTCCCAGGACAGGTATAGCACGGGGTTAGATACAGAGCAAAGCTCCCTCTACACTGTCCCCATCAGACACCCCCAGGACAGGTACAGCACACGGTTAGATGCAGAGTAAAGCGCCCTCTTCACTGTCCCCATCAAACACTCCAAGGTCAGGTACAGCACGGGGTTAGATACAGAGTAAAGCTCCCTCTACACTGTCCCCATCAAACACTCCCAGGACAGGTACAGCACGGGGTTAGATGCAGAGTGAAGCTCCCTCTACACTGTCCACCACCAAACACTCCCAGGACAGGTACAGCACGGGGTTAGATACAGAGTAAAGCTCCCTCTACACTCTGCCCATCAAACACTCCCAGGACACGTACAGCACGGTGTTAGATACAGAGTAAATCTCCCACTACACTGTCCCCATCAGACACTCCCACGACAGACACAGCACGGGGTTAGATACAGAGCAAAGCTCCCTCTACACTGTCCCCATCACACTCCCAGGACAGGTACAGCACGGGGTTAGAAACAGAGTACAGCTCCCTCTACACTGTCCCCATCAGACACCCCCAGGACAGGTACAGCACACGGTTAGATGCAGAGTAAAGCGCCCTCTTCACTGTCCCCATCAAACACTCCAAGGTCAGGTACAGCACGGGGTTAGATACAGAGTAAAGCTCCCTCTACACTCTGCCCATCAAACACTCGCAGGACAGGTACAGCACGGGTTTAGATACAGAGTAAAGCCCCCTCTACACTGTCCCCATCAGACACTCCCACGACAGACACAGCACGAGGTTAGATACAGAGTAAAGCTCCCTCTACACTGTCCCCAACAAAAACTCCCAGGACAGGTACAGCACGTGGTTAGTACAGAGTAAAGCTCCCTCTACACTGTCCCCATCAAACACTCCCAGGACAGGTACAGCATGGGGTTAAATACAGAGTAAATCTCCCTCTACACTGTCCCCATCAGACACTCCCACGACAGACACAGCATGGGGTTAGATACAGAGTAAATCTCCCTCTACACTGTCCCCATCAAACACTGCCAGGACAGGTACAGCACGGGGATAGATACAAAGTAAAGTTCACTCTACACAGTCCCCATCAAACATTCCCAGGACTTGTACAGCACAGGGTTAGATACAGAGTAAAGCTCCCTCTACACTGTCCTGCATGAACCACTCCCAGGTCAGGTACAGCACGGGGTTAGATACAGAGCAAAGCTCCCTCGACACTGTTCCCATCAAACACTCCCAGGACAGGTACAGCACGGGGTTAGATACAGAGTAAAGCTCCCTCTACTCTGTCCCCATCAAACACTCCCAGGAAAGGTACAGCACGGGGTTAGATACAGAGTAAAGCTCCCTCTACACTGTCCCCCTCAGACACTCCCAGGACAGGTACAGCACGGGGTTAGATACAGAGTAAAGCTCCCTCTACACTGTCCCCATCAAACACTCCCAGGGCAGGTACAGCACGGGGTTAGATACAGAGTAAAGTTGCCTCTACACTCACCCAATCAAACACTCCCAGGACAGGTACAGCACGGGGTTAGATGCAGAATAAAACTCCCTCTACACTGTCCCCATCAAACACTCCCAGGACAGGTACAGCACGGGGTTAGATACAGAGTAAAGCTCCCTCGACACTGTCCCCATCAAACACTCAGGACAGGTACAGCACAGGGTTAGATACAGAGTAAATCTCTGTCTACACTGTCCCGATCAAACACTCCCAGGACAGGTGCAGCACGGGGTTAAATAGAGTAAAACTCCCTCTACACTGTCCCCATCAAACACTCGCAGGACAGGTACAGCACGGGGTTAGATACAGAGTAAAGCTCCCTCTACACTGTTCCCATCAAACATTCCCAGGACAGGTACAGCCCGGGATTAGATACAGAGTAAAGCTCCCTCTACACTGTCCCCATCAAACACTTTCAGGGCTGGTACAGCACGGTGTTAGATACAGAGTAATGCTCCCTCTACACTCTTCCCATCAAACACTCGCAGGACAGGTACAGCACGGGGTTAGATACAGAATAAAGCTCCCTCTACACTCTCCCCCTTCAAACACTCCCAGGACAGGTACAGCACGGGGTTAGGTACAGAGTAAAGCTCCCTCGACACAGTCCCCATCAAACACTCCCATGACAGGTACAGCACAGGGTTAGATACAGAGTAAATCTTTGTCTACACTGTCCTGATCAAACACTCCCAGGACAGGTACAGCACGGGGTTAGATACAGAGTAAAGCTCCCTCTACACTGTCCCCATCAAACACTCCCAGGACAGGTAAAGCACGGGGTTCGATACAGAGTAAAGCTCCCTCTACACTGTCCCCATCAAAAACTCCCAGGACTGGTACAGCACGTGGTTAGTACAGAGTAAAGCTCCCTCTACACTGTCCCCATCAAACACTCCCAGGACAGGTACAGCATGGGGTTAAATACAGAGTAAATCTCCCTCTACACTGTCCCCATCAGACACTCCCACGACAGACACAGCATGGGGTTAGATACAGAGTAAATCTCCCTCTACACTGTCCCCATCAAACACTCCCAGGACAGGTACAGCACGGGGATAGATACAAAGTAAAGTTCACTCTACACAGTCCCCATCACCACTCCCAGGACTTGTACAGCATAGGGTTAGATACAGAGTAAAGCTCCCTCTACACTGTCCTGCATGAACCACTCCCAGGTCAGGTACAGCACGGGGTTAGATACAGAGCAAAGCTCCCTCGACACTGTTCCCATCAAACACTCCCAGGACAGGTACAGCACGGGGTTAGATACAGAGTAACGCTCCCTCTACACTGTCCCCATCAAACACTCCCAGGAAAGGTACAGCACGGGGTTAGATACAGAGTAAAGCTCACTCTACACTGTCCCCCTCAGACACTCCCAGGACAGGTACAGCACGGGGTTAGATACAGAGTAAAGTTGCCTCTACACTCACCCAATCAAACACTCCCAGGACAGGTACAGCACGGGGTTAGATGCAGAATAAAACTCCCTCTACACTGTCCCCATCAAACACTCCCAGGACAGGTACAGCACGGGGTTAGATACAGAGTAAAGCTCCCTCGACACTGTCCCCATCAAACACTCAGGACAGGTACAGCACAGGGTTAGATACAGAGTAAATCTCTGTCTACACTGTCCCGATCAAACACTCCCAAGACAGGTGCAGCACGGGGTTAAATAGAGTAAAACTCCCTCTACACTGTCCCCATCAAACACTCGCAGGACAGGTACAGCACGGGGTTAGATACAGAGTAAAGCTCCCTCTACACTGTCCCCATCAAACATTCCCAGGACAGGTACAGCCCGGGGTTAGATACAGAGTAAAGCTCCCTCTACACTGTCCCCATCAAACACTCCCAGGACAGGGAAAGCACGGGGTTCGATACAGAGTAAAGCTCCCTCTACACTGTCCCCATCAAACACTCCAAGGACAGGTTCAGCACGGGGTTAGATACAGAGTAAAGCTCCCTCTACACTGTCCCCATCAAACACTCCCAGGAGAGGTACAGCACGTGGTTAGATACAGAGTAAAGCTTCCTCTACACTGTCCCCATCAAACACTCCCAGGACAGGTACAGCACTGGGTTAGATACAGAGTAAAGCTCCCTCTACACTGTCCCCATCAAACACTCCCAGGACAGGTAAAGCACGGGGTTCGATACAGAGTAAAGCTCCCTCTACACTGTCCCCATCAAACACTCCAAGGACAGGTTCAGCACGGGGTTAGATACAGAGTAAAGCTCCCTCTACACTGTCCCCATTAAACACTCCCAGGAGAGGTACAGCACGTGGTTAGATACAGAGTAAAGCTTCCTCTACACTGTCCCCATCAAACACTCCCAGGACAGGTACAGCACGGGGTTAGATACAGAGTAAAGCTCCCTCTACACTGTACCCATCAAACACTCCCAGGACAGGTACAGCACGGGGTTAGACACAGAGTAAAGCTCCCTCTTCACTGTCCCCATCAAACACTCACAGTTCAGGTACAGCACGGGGTTAGATACAGAGTAAAGCTCCCTCTACACTCTCCTCATCAAACACTCCCAGGACAGGTACAGCCCGGGGTTAGATACAGAGTAAAGCTCTCTCTACACTGTCCCCATCAAACACTCCCAGGACAGGTACAGCACGGGGTTAGATACAGAGTAAAGCTCCCTCTTCACTGTCCCCATCAAACACTCCCAGGACAGGTACAGCACGGGGTTTGATACAGAATGAAGCTCTCTCTACACTGTCCCCCATCAAACACTCCCAGGACAGGCACAGCACAGGGTTAAATACAGAGTAAAGCTCCCTCTACACTGTCCCCATCAAACACTCCCAGGACAGGTACAGCACGGGGTTAGATACAGAGTGAAGCTCCCTCTACACTGTCCCCATCAAACACTCCCAGGACAGGTATAGCACGGGGTTAGATACAGAGCAAAGCTCCCTCTACACTGTCCCCATCAAACACTCCCAGGACAGGTACAGCACGGGGTTAGAAACAGAGTAATGCTCCCTCTACACTCTGCCCATCAAACACTCGCAGGACAGGTACAGCACGGGTTTAGATACAGAGTAAAGCTCCCTCTACACTCTCCCCATCAAACACTCCCAGGACAGGTACAGCACGGGGTTAGATGCAGAGTGAAGCTCCCACTACACTGTCCACCACCAAACACTCCCAGGACAGGTACAGCACGGGGTTAGAAACAGAGTAAAGCTCCCTCTACACTGTCCCCATCAAACACTCCCAGGACAGGAACAGCATGGGGTTAAATACAGAGTAAAGCTCCCTCTACACTGTCCCCCATCAAACACTCCCAGGACACGTACAGCACGGTGTTAGATACAGAGTAAATCTCCCACTACACTGTCCCCATCAGACACTCCCAGGACAGGTACAGCACGGGGTTAGATACAGAGTAAACTCCCTCTACACTGTCCCCATCAAACACTCCCAGGACAGGTACAGCACGGGGTTAGATACAGAGTAAAGCTCCCTCTACACTGTCCCCAACAAAAACTCCCTGGACAGGTACAGCACGTGGTTAGTACAGAGTAAAGCTCCCTCTACACTGTCCCCATCAAACACTCCCAGGACAGGTACAGCATGGGGTTAAATACAGAGTAAATCTCCCTCTACACTGTCCCCATCAGACACTCCCACGACAGACACAGCATGGGGTTAGATACAGAGTAAATCTCCCTCTACACTGTCCCCATCAAACACTCCCCGGACAGGTACAGCACGGGGATAGATACAAAGTAAAGTTCACTCTACACAGTCCCCATCAAACACTCCCAGGACTTGTACAGCACAGGGTTAGATACAGAGTAAAGCTCCCTCTACACTGTCCTGCATGAACCACTCCCAGGTCAGGTACAGCACGGGGTTAGATACAGAGCAAAGCTCCCTCGACACTGTTCCCATCAAACACTCCCAGGACAGGTACAGCACGGGGTTAGATACAGAGTAAAGCTCCCTCTACACTGTCCCCATCAAACACTCCCAGGAAAGGTACAGCACGGGGTTAGATACAGAGTAAAGCTCCCTCTACACTGTCCCCCTCAGACACTCCCAGGACAGGTACAGCACGGGGTTAGATACAGAGTAAAGCTCCCTCTACACTGTCCCCATCAAACACTCCCAGGGCAGGTACAGCACGGGGTTAGATACAGAGTAAAGTTGCCTCTACACTCACCCAATCAAACACTCCCAGGACAGGTACAGCACGGGGTTAGATGCAGAATAAAACTCCCTCTACACTGTCCCCATCAAACACTCCCAGGACAGTTACAGCACGGGGTTAGATACAGAGTAAAGCTCCCTCGACACTGTCCCCATCAAACACTCAGGACAGGTACAGCACAGGGTTAGATACAGAGTAAATCTCTGTCTACACTGTCCCGATCAAACACTCCCAGGACAGGTGCAGCACGGGGTTAAATAGAGTAAAACTCCCTCTACACTGTCCCCATCAAACACTCGCAGGACAGGTACAGCACGGGGTTAGATACAGAGTAAAGCTCCCTCTACACTGTTCCCATCAAACATTCCCAGGACAGGTACAGCCCGGGATCAGATACAGAGTAAAGCTCCCTCTACACTGTCCCCATCAAACACTTTCAGGGCTGGTACAGCACGGTGTTAGATACAGAGTAATGCTCCCTCTACACTCTTCCCATCAAACACTCGCAGGACAGGTACAGCACGGGGTTAGATACAGAATAAAGCTCCCTCTACACTCTCCCCCTTCAAACACTCCCAGGACAGGTACAGCACGGGGTTAGGTACAGAGTAAAGCTCCCTCGACACAGTCCCCATCAAACACTCCCATGACAGGTACAGCACAGGGTTAGATACAGAGTAAATCTTTGTCTACACTGTCCTGATCAAACACTCCCAGGACAGGTACAGCACGGGGTTAGATACAGAGTAAAGCTCCCTCTACACTGTCCCCATCAAACACTCCCAGGACAGGTAAAGCACGGGGTTCGATACAGAGTAAAGCTCCCTCTACACTGTCCCCATCAAAAACTCCCAGGACAGGTACAGCACGTGGTTAGTACAGAGTAAAGCTCCCTCTACACTGTCCCCATCAAACACTCCCAGGACAGGTACAGCATGGGGTTAAATACAGAGTAAATCTCCCTCTACACTGTCCCCATCAGACACTCCCACGACAGACACAGCATGGGGTTAGATACAGAGTAAATCTCCCTCTACACTGTCCCCATCAAACACTCCCAGGACAGGTACAGCACGGGGATAGATACAAAGTAAAGTTCACTCTACACAGTCCCCATCAAACACTCGCAGGACTTGTACAGCACAGGGTTAGATACAGAGTAAAGCTCCCTCTACACTGTCCTGCATGAACCACTCCCAGGTCAGGTACAGCACGGGGTTAGATACAGAGCAAAGCTCCCTCGACACTGTTCCCATCAAACACTCCCAGGACAGGTACAGCACGGGGTTAGATACAGAGTAACGCTCCCTCTACACTGTCCCCATCAAACACTCCCAGGACAGGTACAGCACGGGGTTAGAAACAGAGTAAAGCTCCCTCTACACTCTGCCCATCAAACAATCGCAGGACAGGAACAGCATGGGGTTAAATACAGAGTAAAGCTCCCTCTACACTGTCCCCCATCAAACACTCCCAGGACACGTACAGCACGGTGTTAGATACAGAGTAAATCTCCCACTACACTGTCCCCATCAGACACTCCCACGACAGACACAGCACGGGGTTAGATACAGAGTAAATCTCCCTCTCCACTGTCCCCATCAAACACTCCCAGGACAGGTACAGCACGGGGTTAGATACAGAGTAAAGCTCCCTCTACACTGTCCCCAACAAAAACTCCCAGGACAGGTACAGCACGTGGTTAGTACAGAGTAAAGCTCCCTCTACACTGTCCCCATCAAACACTCCCAGGACAGGTACAGCATGGGGTTAAAGACAGAGTAAATCTCCCTCTACACTGTCCCCATCAGACACTCCCACGACAGACACAGCACAGGGTTAGATACAGAGTAAAGCTCCCTCTACACTGTCCTGCATGAACCACTCCCAGGTCAGGTACAGCACGGGGTTAGATACAGAGCAAAGCTCCCTCGACACTGTTCCCATCAAACACTCCCAGGACAGGTACAGCACGGGGTTAGATACAGAGTAAAGCTCCCTCTACACTGTCCCCATCAAACACTCCCAGGAAAGGTACAGCACGGGGTTAGATACAGAGTAAAGCTCCCTCTACACTGTCCCCCTCAGACACTCCCAGGACAGGTACAGCACGGGGTTAGATACAGAGTAAAGCTCCCTCTACACTGTCCCCATCAAACACTCCCAGGGCAGGTACAGCACGGGGTTAGATACAGAGTAAAGTTGCCTCTACACTCACCCAATCAAACACTCCCAGGACAGGTACAGCACGGGGTTAGATGCAGAATAAAACTCCCTCTACACTGTCCCCATCAAACACTCCCAGGACAGGTACAGCACGGGGTTAGATACAGAGTAAAGCTCCCTCGACACTGTCCCCATCAAACACTCAGGACAGGTACAGCACAGGGTTAGATACAGAGTAAATCTCTGTCTACACTGTCCCGATCAAACACTCCCAGGACAGGTGCAGCACGGGGTTAAATAGAGTAAAACTCCCTCTACACTGTCCCCATCAAACACTCGCAGGACAGGTACAGCACGGGGTTAGATACAGAGTAAAGCTCCCTCTACACTGTTCCCATCAAACATTCCCAGGACAGGTACAGCCCGGGATCAGATACAGAGTAAAGCTCCCTCTACACTGTCCCCATCAAACACTTTCAGGGCTGGTACAGCACGGTGTTAGATACAGAGTAATGCTCCCTCTACACTCTTCCCATCAAACACTCGCAGGACAGGTACAGCACGGGGTTAGATACAGAATAAAGCTCCCTCTACACTCTCCCCCTTCAAACACTCCCAGGACAGGTACAGCACGGGGTTAGGTACAGAGTAAAGCTCCCTCGACACAGTCCCCATCAAACACTCCCATGACAGGTACAGCACAGGGTTAGATACAGAGTAAATCTTTGTCTACACTGTCCCCATCAAAAACTCCCAGGACAGGTACAGCACGTGGTTAGTACAGAGTAAAGCTCCCTCTACACTGTCCCCATCAAACACTCCCAGGACAGGTACAGCATGGGGTTAAATACAGAGTAAATCTCCCTCTACACTGTCCCCATCAGACACTCCCACGACAGACACAGCATGGGGTTAGATACAGAGTAAATCTCCCTCTACACTGTCCCCATCAAACACTCCCAGGACAGGTACAGCACGGGGATAGATACAAAGTAAAGTTCACTCTACACAGTCCCCATCAAACACTCCCAGGACTTGTACAGCACAGGGTTAGATACAGAGTAAAGCTCCCTCTACACTGTCCTGCATGAACCACTCCCAGGTCAGGTACAGCACGGGGTTAGATACAGAGCAAAGCTCCCTCGACACTGTTCCCATCAAACACTCCCAGGACAGGTACAGCACGGGGTTAGATACAGAGTAACGCTCCCTCTACACTGTCCCCATCAAACACTCCCAGGAAAGGTACAGCACGGGGTTAGATACAGAGTAAAGCTCCCTCTACACTGTCCCCCTCAGACACTCCCAGGACAGGTACAGCACGGGATTAGATACAGAGTAAAGCTCCCTCTACACTGTCCCCATCAAACACTCCCAGGGCAGGTACAGCACGGGGTTAGATACAGAGTAAAGTTGCCTCTACACTGTCCCCATCAAACACTCCCAGGACAGGTACAGCACGGGGTTAGATACAGAGTAAAGCTCCCTCTACACTGTCCCCATCAAACACTCCCAGGACAGGTACATCACGGGGTTAGATACAGAGTAAAGCTCCCTCTACACTGTCCCCATCAAACACTCCCAGGACAGGTCCAGCACGGGGTTAGATACAGTGTAAAGCTCCCTCTACACTGTCCCCATCAAACACTCCCAGGACAGGTACAGCACGGGGTTAGATACAGTGTAAAGCTCCCTCTACACTGTCCCCATCAAACACTCGCAGGACAGGTACAGCACGGGGTTAGATACAGAGTAAAGCTCCCTCTACACTGTCCCCATCAAACATTCCCAGGACAGGTACAGCCCGGGGTTAGATACAGAGTAAAGCTCCCTCTACACTGTCCCCATCAAACACTTTCAGGGCTGGTACAGCACGGTGTTAGATACAGAGTAATGCTCCCTCTACACTCTTCCCATCAAACACTCGCAGGACAGGTACAGCACGGGGTTAGATACAGAGTAAAGCTCCCTCTACACTCTCCCCCTTCAAACACTCCCAGGACAGGTACAGCACGGGGTTAGGTACAGAGTAAAGCTCCCTCGACACAGTCCCCATCAAACACTCCCATGACAGGTACAGCACAGGGTTAGATACAGAGTAAATCTCTGTCTACACTGTCCTGATCAAACACTCCCAGGACAGGTACAGCACGGGGTTAGATACAGAGTAAAGCTCCCTCTACACTGTCCCCATCAAACACTCCCAGGACAGGTTCAGCACGGGGTTAGATACAGAGTAAAGCTCCCTCTACACTGTCCCCATCAAACACTCCCAGGACAGGTACAGCACGGGGTTATAGACAGAGTATAACTCCCTCTACACTGTCCCCATCAAACACTCCCAGGACAGGTACAGCACGGGGTTAGATACAGAGTAAAGCTCCCTCTACACTGTCCCCATCAAACACTCGCAGGACAGGTACAGCACGGGGTTAGATACAGAGTAAAGCTCCCTCTACACTGTCCCCATCAAACACTCCCAGGACAGGTACAGCACAGTGTTACATACAGAGTAAAGTTCCCTCTACACTGTCCCCATCAAACACTCCCGGGACAGGTACAGCACGGGGTTAGATACAGAGTAAAGCTCCCTCTTCACTGTCCCCATCAAACACTCCCAGGACAGGTACAGCACGGCGTTAGGTACAGAGTAAAGCTCCCTCTACACTGTCCCCATCAAACACTCCGAGGACAGGTACAGCCCAGGGTTAGATACAGAGTAAAGTTCCCTCTACACTGTCCCCATCAAACGCTCCCAGGACAGGTACAGCACGGGGTTAGATACAGAGTAAAGCTCCCTCTACACTCTGCCCATCAAACACTCGCAGGACAGGTACAGCACGGGGTTAGATACAGAGTAAATCTCCCTCTACACTGTCCCCATCAAACACTCCCAGGACAGGTATAGCACGGGGTTAGATACAGAGTAAAGCTCCCTCGACATTGTTCCCATCAAACACTCCCAGGACAGGTACAGCACTGGGTTAGATACAGATTAAAGCTCCCTCTGCACTTTCCCCATCAAACACTCCCAGGACAGGTACAGCACGGGGTGAGATACAGAGTAAAGCTCCCTCTACATTGTCCCCATCAAACACTCCCAGGACAGGTACAGCACGGGGTACGATACAGAGTAAAGCTCCCTCTACACTGTCCCCCATCAATCATTCCCAGGACAGGTACAGCACGGGGTTAGATACAGATTAAAGCTCCCTGTACACTGTCCCCATCAAACACTCGCAGGACAGGTACAGCACGGGGTTAGATACAGAGTAAAGCTCCCTCGACACTGTCCCCATCAAACACTCAGGACAGGTACAGCACAGGGTTAGATACAGAGTAAATCTCTGTCTACACTGTCCCGATCAAACACTCCCAGGACAGGTGCAGCACGGGGTTAAATAGAGTAAAACTCCCTCTACACTGTCCCCATCAAACACTCGCAGGACAGGTACAGCACGGGGTTAGATACAGAGTAAAGCTCCCTCTATACTGTTCCCATCAAACATTCCCAGGACAGGTACAGCCCGGGATCAGATACAGAGTAAAGCTCCCTCTACACTGTCCCCATCAAACACTTTCAGGGCTGGTACAGCACGGTGTTAGATACAGAGTAATGCTCCCTCTACACTCTTCCCATCAAACACTCGCAGGACAGGTACAGCACGGGGTTAGATACAGAATAAAGCTCCCTCTACACTCTCCCCCTTCAAACACTCCCAGGACAGGTACAGCACGGGGTTAGGTACAGAGTAAAGCTCCCTCGACACAGTCCCCATCAAACACTCCCATGACAGGTACAGCACAGGGTTAGATACAGAGTAAATCTTTGTCTACACTGTCCTGATCAAACACTCCCAGGACAGGTACAGCACGGGGTTAGATACAGAGTAAAGCTCCCTCTACACTGTCCCCATCAAACACTCCCAGGACAGGTAAAGCACGGGGTTCGATACAGAGTAAAGCTCCCTCTACACTGTCCCCATCAAAAACTCCCAGGACAGGTACAGCACGTGGTTAGTACAGAGTAAAGCTCCCTCTACACTGTCCCCATCAAACACTCCCAGGACAGGTACAGCATGGGGTTAAATACAGAGTAAATCTCCCTCTACACTGTCCCCATCAGACACTCCCACGACAGACACAGCATGGGGTTAGATACAGAGTAAATCTCGCTCTACACTGTCCCCATCAAACACTCCCAGGACAGGTACAGCACGGGGATAGATACAAAGTAAAGTTCACTCTACACAGTCCCCATCAAACACTCGCAGGACTTGTACAGCACAGGGTTAGATACAGAGTAAAGCTCCCTCTCCACTGTCCTGCATGAACCACTCCCAGGTCAGGTACAGCACGGGGTTAGATACAGAGCAAAGCTCCCTCGACACTGTTCCCATCAAACACTCCCAGGACAGGTACAGCACGGGGTTAGATACAGAGTAAAGCTCCCTCTACACTGTCCCCATCAAACACTCCCAGGACAGGTACAGCACGGGGTTAGAAACAGAGTAAAGCTCCCTCTACACTCTGCCCATCAAACAATCGCAGGACAGGAACAGCATGGGGTTAAATACAGAGTAAAGCTCCCTCTACACTGTCCCCCATCAAACACTCCCAGGACACGTACAGCACGGTGTTAGATACAGAGTAAATCTCCCACTACACTGTCCCCATCAGACACTCCCACGACAGACACAGCACGGGGTTAGATACAGAGTAAATCTCCCTCTCCACTGTCCCCATCAAACACTCCCAGGACAGGTACAGCACGGGGTTAGATACAGAGTAAAGCTCCCTCTACACTGTCCCCAACAAAAACTCCCAGGTCAGGTACAGCACGTGGTTAGTACAGAGTAAAGCTCCCTCTACACTGTCCCCATCAAACACTCCCAGGACAGGTACAGCATGGGGTTAAATACAGAGTAAATCTCCCTCTACACTGTCCCCATCAGACACTCCCACGACAGACACAGCACAGGGTTAGATACAGAGTAAAGCTCCCTCTACACTGTCCTGCATGAACCACTCCCAGGTCAGGTACAGCACGGGGTTAGATACAGAGCAAAGCTCCCTCGACACTGTTCCCATCAAACACTCCCAGGACAGGTACAGCACGGGGTTAGATACAGAGTAAAGCTCCCTCTACACTGTCCCCATCAAACACTCCCAGGAAAGGTACAGCACGGGGTTAGATACAGAGTAAAGCTCCCTCTACACTGTCCCCCTCAGACACTCCCAGGACAGGTACAGCACGGGGTTAGATACAGAGTAAAGCTCCCTCTACACTGTCCCCATCAAACACTCCCAGGGCAGGTACAGCACGGGGTTAGATACAGAGTAAAGTTGCCTCTACACTCACCCAATCAAACACTCCCAGGACAGGTACAGCACGGGGTTAGATGCAGAATAAAACTCCCTCTACACTGTCCCCATCAAACACTCCCAGGACAGGTACAGCACGGGGTTAGATACAGAGTAAAGCTCCCTCGACACTGTCCCCATCAAACACTCAGGACAGGTACAGCACAGGGTTAGATACAGAGTAAATCTCTGTCTACACTGTCCCGATCAAACACTCCCAGGACAGGTGCAGCACGGGGTTAAATAGAGTAAAACTCCCTCTACACTGTCCCCATCAAACACTCGCAGGACAGGTACAGCACGGGGTTAGATACAGAGTAAAGCTCCCTCTACACTGTTCCCATCAAACATTCCCAGGACAGGTACAGCCCGGGATCAGATACAGAGTAAAGCTCCCTCTACACTGTCCCCATCAAACACTTTCAGGGCTGGTACAGCACGGTGTTAGATACAGAGTAATGCTCCCTCTACACTCTTCCCATCAAACACTCGCAGGACAGGTACAGCACGGGGTTAGATACAGAATAAAGCTCCCTCTACACTCTCCCCCTTCAAACACTCCCAGGACAGGTACAGCACGGGGTTAGGTACAGAGTAAAGCTCCCTCGACACAGTCCCCATCAAACACTCCCATGACAGGTACAGCACAGGGTTAGATACAGAGTAAATCTTTGTCTACACTGTCCCCATCAAAAACTCCCAGGACAGGTACAGCACGTGGTTAGTACAGAGTAAAGCTCCCTCTACACTGTCCCCATCAAACACTCCCAGGACAGGTACAGCATGGGGTTAAATACAGAGTAAATCTCCCTCTACACTGTCCCCATCAGACACTCCCACGACAGACACAGCATGGGGTTAGATACAGAGTAAATCTCCCTCTACACTGTCCCCATCAAACACTCCCAGGACAGGTACAGCACGGGGATAGATACAAAGTAAAGTTCACTCTACACAGTCCCCATCAAACACTCCCAGGACTTGTACAGCACAGGGTGAGATACAGAGTAAAGCTCCCTCTACACTGTCCTGCATGAACCACTCCCAGGTCAGGTACAGCACGGGGTTAGATACAGAGCAAAGCTCCCTCGACACTGTTCCCATCAAACACTCCCAGGACAGGTACAGCACGGGGTTAGATACAGAGTAACGCTCCCTCTACACTGTCCCCATCAAACACTCCCAGGAAAGGTACAGCACGGGGTTAGATACAGAGTAAAGCTCCCTCTACACTGTCCCCCTCAGACACTCCCAGGACAGGTACAGCACGGGATTAGATACAGAGTAAAGCTCCCTCTACACTGTCCCCATCAAACACTCCCAGGGCAGGTACAGCACGGGGTTAGATACAGAGTAAAGTTGCCTCTACACTGTCCCCATCAAACACTCCCAGGACAGGTACAGCACGGGGTTAGATACAGAGTAAAGCTCCCTCTACACTGTCCCCATCAAACACTCCCAGGACAGGTACATCACGGGGTTAGATACAGAGTAAAGCTCCCTCTACACTGTCCCCATCAAACACTCCCAGGACAGGTCCAGCACGGGGTTAGATACAGTGTAAAGCTCCCTCTACACTGTCCCCATCAAACACTCCCAGGACAGGTACAGCACGGGGTTAGATACAGTGTAAAGCTCCCTCTACACTGTCCCCATCAAACACTCGCAGGACAGGTACAGCACGGGGTTAGATACAGAGTAAAGCTCCCTCTACACTGTCCCCATCAAACATTCCCAGGACAGGTACAGCCCGGGGTTAGATACAGAGTAAAGCTCCCTCTACACTGTCCCCATCAAACACTTTCAGGGCTGGTACAGCACGGTGTTAGATACAGAGTAATGCTCCCTCTACACTCTTCCCATCAAACACTCGCAGGACAGGTACAGCACGGGGTTAGATACAGAGTAAAGCTCCCTCTACACTCTCCCCCTTCAAACACTCCCAGGACAGGTACAGCACGGGGTTAGGTACAGAGTAAAGCTCCCTCGACACAGTCCCCATCAAACACTCCCATGACAGGTACAGGACAGGGTTAGATACAGAGTAAATCTCTGTCTACACTGTCCTGATCAAACACTCCCAGGACAGGTACAGCACGGGGTTAGATACAGAGTAAAGCTCCCTCTACACTGTCCCCAACAAACACTCCCAGGACAGGTAAAGCACGGGGTTCGATACAGAGTAAAGCTCCCTCTACACTGTCCCCATCAAACACTCCAAGGACAGGTTCAGCACGGGGTTAGATACAGAGTAAAGCTCCCTCTACACTGTCCCCATCAAACACTCCCAGGACAGGTACAGCACGGGGTTATAGACAGAGTATAACTCCCTCTACACTGTCCCCATCAAACACTCCCAGGACAGGTACAGCACGGGGTTAGATACAGAGTAAAGCTCCCTCTACACTGTCCCCATCAAACACTCGCAGGACAGGTACAGCACGGGGTTAGATACAGAGTAAAGCTCCCTCTACACTGTCCCCATCAAACACTCCCAGGACAGGTACAGCACAGTGTTACATACAGAGTAAAGTTCCCTCTACACTGTCCCCATCAAACACTCCCGGGACAGGTACAGCACGGGGTTAGATACAGAGTAAAGCTCCCTCTTCACTGTCCCCATCAAACACTCCCAGGACAGGTACAGCACGGCGTTAGGTACAGAGTAAAGCTCCCTCTACACTGTCCCCATCAAACACTCCGAGGACAGGTACAGCCCAGGGTTAGATACAGAGTAAAGTTCCCTCTACACTGTCCCCATCAAACGCTCCCAGGACAGGTACAGCACGGGGTTAGATACAGAGTAAAGCTCCCTCTACACTCTGCCCATCAAACACTCGCAGGACAGGTACAGCACGGGGTTAGATACAGAGTAAATCTCCCTCTACACTGTCCCCATCAAACACTCCCAGGACAGGTATAGCACGGGGTTAGATACAGAGTAAAGCTCCCTCGACATTGTTCCCATCAAACACTCCCAGGACAGGTACAGCACTGGGTTAGATACAGATTAAAGCTCCCTCTGCACTTTCCCCATCAAACACTCCCAGGACAGGTACAGCACGGGGTGAGATACAGAGTAAAGCTCCCTCTACATTGTCCCCATCAAACACTCCCAGGACAGGTACAGCACGGGGTGAGATACAGAGTAAAGCTCCCTCTACATTGTCCCCATCAAACACTCCCAGGACAGGTACAGCACGGGGTACGATACAGAGTAAAGCTCCCTCTACACTGTCCCCATCAAACACTCCCAGGACAGGTACAGCCCGGGGTTAGATACAGAGTAAAGCTCCCTCTACACTGTCCCCCATCAATCATTCCCAGGACAGGTACAGCACGGGGTTAGATACAGATTAAAGCTCCCTCTACACTGTCCCCATCAAACACTCGCAGGACAGGTACAGCACGGGGTTAGATACAGATTAAAGCTCCCTCGACACTGTCCCCATCAAACACTCAGGACAGGTACAGCACATGGTTAGATACAGAGTAAATCTCTGTCTACACTGTCCCCATCAAACACTCCCAGGACAGGTACAGCATGGGGTTAAATACAGAGTAACACTCCCTCTACACTGTCCCCATCAAACACGCCCAGGACAAGTACAGCACGAGGTTAGATATAGGGTAAAGCTCCCTCTACACTGTCCCCAACAGACACTCCCAGGACAGGTGCAGCACGGGGTTAGATACAGAGTAAAGCTCCCTCTACACTCTGCCCATCAAACACTCGCAGGACAGGTACAGCACGGGGTTAGATACAGAGTAAAGCTCCCTCTATACTGTCCCCATCAAACACTCCCAGGACAGGTACAGCACGGGGTTAGATACAGAGTAAAGCTCCCTCTACACTGTCCCCATCAAACACTCCCAGGACAGGTACAGCACGGGGTTAGATACAGAGTAAAGCTCCCTCTACACTGTCCCCATCAAACACTCCCAGGACAGGTACAGCACGGGGTTAGATACAGAGTAAAGCTCCCTCTACACTGTCCCCATCAAACACTCCCAGGACAGGTACAGCACGGGGTTAGATACAGAGTAAAGCTCCCTCTACACTGTCCCCATCAAACACTCCCAGGACAGGTACAGCACGGGGTTAGATACAATGTAAAGCTACCTCTACACTGTCCCCATCAAACACTCCCAGGACAGGTACAGCACGGGGTTAGATACAGAGTACAGCTCCCTCTACGCTGTCCCCACCAAACACTCCCAGGACAGGTACAGCACGGGGTTAGATACAGAGTAAAGCTCCCTCTACACTGTCCCCATCAAAAACTCCCAGGACAGGTACAGCACGTGGTTAGTACAGAGTAAAGCTCCCTCTACACTGTCCCCATCAAACACTCCCAGGACAGGTACAGTATGGGGTTAAATACAGAGTAAATCTCCCTCTACACTGTCCCCATCAGACACTCCCACGACAGACACAGCATGGGGTTAGATACAGAGTAAAGCTCTCTCTACACTGTCCCCATCAAACACTCCCAGGACAGGTAAAGCACGGGGAGAGATACAAAGTAAAGTTCACTCTACACAGTCCCCATCAAACACTCCCAGGACTTGTACAGCACAGGGTTAGATACAGAGTAAAGCTCCCTCTACACTGTCCTGCATGAACCACTCCCAGGTCAGGTACAGCACGGGGTTAGATACAGAGCAAAGGTCCCTCGACACTGTTCCCATCAAACACTCCCAGGACAGGTACAGCACCGGGTTAGATACAGAGTAAAGCTCCCTCTACACTGTCCCCATCAAACACTCCCAGGAAAGGTACAGCACGGGGTTAGATACAGATTAAAGCTCCCTCTACACTCTCCCCCTCAGACACTCCAAGGACAGGTACAGCACGGGGTTAGATACAGAGTAAAGCTCCCTCTACACTGTCCCCATCAAACACTCCCAGGGCAGGTACAGCACGGGGTTAGATACAGAGTAAAGTTGCCTCTACACTCACCCAATCAAACACTCCCAGGACAGGTACAGCACGGGGTTCGATACAGATTAAAGCTCCCTCGACACTGTCCCCGTCAAACACTCAGGACAGGTACAGCACAGGGTTAGATACAGAGTAAATCTCTGTCTACACTGTCCCGATCAAACACTCCCAGGACAGGTACAGCACAAAGTTAGATACAGAATAAAGCTCCCTCTACACTGTCCCCATCAAACATTCCCAGGACAGGTACAGCCCGGGGTGAGATACAGAGTAAAGCTCCCTCTACACTGTCCCCATCAAACACTTTCAGGGTTGGACAGCACGGTGTTAGATACAGACTAAAGCTCCCTCCACACTGTCCCCATCAAACACTCCCAGGACAGGTACAGCACGGGGTTAGATACAGAGTAAAGCTCCCTCTACACTGTCCCCATCAAACACTCCCAGGACAGGTACAGCACGGGGTTAGATACAGAGTAAAGCTCCCTCTACACTGTCCCCATCAAACACTCCCTGGACAGGTACAGCACGGGGTTAGATACAGAGTAAAGCTCCCTCTGCACTGTCCCCATCAAACACTCCCAGCACAGGTGCAGCACGGGGTAAGATACAGAATAAAGCTCCCTCTACACTGTCCCCATCAAACACTCCCTGGACAGGTGCAGCACGGGGTTAGAAACAGAGTAAAGCTCCCTCTACACTCTCCCCCTTCAAACACTCCCAGGACAGGTACAGCACGGGGTTAGGTACAGAGTAAAGCTCCCTCGACACAGTCCCCATCAAACACTCCCATGACAGGTACAGCACAGGGTTAGATACAGAGTAAATCTCTGTCTACACTGTCCTGATCAAACACTCCCAGGACAGGTACAGCACGGGGTTAGATACAGAGTAAAGCTCCCTCTACACTGTCCCCATCAAACACTCCCAGGACAGGTAAAGCACGGGGTTCGATACAGAGTAAAGCTCCCTCTACACTGTCCCCATCAAACACTCCCAGGACAGGTACAGCACGGGGTTAGATACAGAGTAAAGCTCCCTCTACACTGTCCCCATCAAACACTCCCAGGACAGGTACAGCACGTGGTTAGTACAGAGTAAAGCTCCCTCTACACTGTCCTGCATGAACCACTCCCAGGTCAGGTACAGCACGGGGTTAGATACAGAGCAAAGCTCCCTCGACACTGTTCCCATCAAACACTCCCAGGACAGGTACAGCACCGGGTTAGATACAGAGTAAAGCTCCCTCTACACTGTCCCCATCAAACACTCCCAGGAAAGGTACAGCACGGGGTTAGATACAGATTAAAGCTCCCTCTACACTCTCCCCCTCAGACACTCCCAGGACAGGTACAGCACGGGGTTAGATACAGAGTAAAGCTCCCTCTACACTGTCCCCATCAAACACTCCCAGGGCAGGTACAGCACGGGGTTAGATACAGAGTAAAGTTGCCTCTACACTCACCCAATCAAACACTCCCAGGACAGGTACAGCACGGGGTTCGATACAGATTAAAGCTCCCTCGACACTGTCCCCATCAAACACTCAGGACAGGTACAGCACAGGGTTAGATACAGAGTAAATCTCTGTCTACACTGTCCCGATCAAACACTCCCAGGACAGGTACAGCACAAAGTTAGATACAGAATAAAGCTCCCTCTACACTGTCCCCATCAAACATTCCCAGGACAGGTACCGCCCGGGGTGAGATACAGAGTAAAGCTCCCTCTACACTGTCCCCATCAAACACTTTCAGGGTTGGACAGCACGGTGTTAGATACAGACTAAAGCTCCCTCCACACTGTCCCCATCAAACACTCCCAGGACAGGTACAGCACGGGGTTAGATACAGAGTAAAGCTCCCGCTACACTGTCCCCATCAAACACTCCCAGGACAGGTACAGCACGGGGTTAGATACAGAGTAAAGCTCCCTCTACACTGTCCCCATCAAACACTCCCTGGACAGGTACAGCACGGGGTTAGATACAGAGTAAAGCTCCCTCTACACTGTCCCCATCAAACACTACCAGGACAGGTACAGCACGGGGTAAGATACAGAATAAAGCTCCCTCTACACTGTCCCCATCAAACACTCCCTGGACAGGTACAGCACGGGGTTAGAAACAGAGTAAAGCTCCCTCTACACTGTCCCCCTTCAAACACTCCCAGGACAGGTACAGCACGGGGTTAGGTACAGAGTAAAGCTCCCTCGACACAGTCCCCATCAAACACTCCCATGACAGGTACAGCACAGGGTTAGATACAGAGTAAATCTCTGTCTACACTGTCCTGATCAAACACTCCCAGGACAGGTACAGCACGGGGTTAGATACAGAGTAAAGCTCCCTCTACACTGTCCCCATCAAACACTCCCAGGACAGGTAAAGCACGGGGTTCGATACAGAGTAAAGCTCCCTCTACACTGTCCCCATCAAACACTCCCAGGACAGGTACAGCACGGGGTTAGATACAGAGTAAAGCTCCCTCTACACTGTCCCCATCAAACACTCCCAGGACAGGTACAGCACGGGGTTAGATACAGAGTAAAGCTCCCTCTACACTGTCCCCATCAAACACTCCCAGGACAGGTACAGAACGGGGTTAGATACAGAGTAAAGCTCCCTCTACACTGTCCCCATCAAACACTCCCAGGACAGGTACAGCACGGTGTTAGATACAGAGTAAAGTTCCCTCTACACTGTCCCCATCAAACACTCCCGGGACAGGTACAGCACAGGGTTAGATACAGAGTAAAGCTCCCTCTACACTGTCCCCATCAAACACTCCCAGGACAGGTACAGCACGGCGTTAGGTACAGAGTAAAGCTCCCTCTACACTGTCCCCATCAAACACTCCCAGGACAAGTACAGCACGAGGTTAGATACAGGGTAAAGCTCCCTCTACACCGTCCATATCAAACACTCCCAGGACAGGTACAGCCCAGGGTGTGATACAGAGAAAAGCTCACTCTACACTGTCCCCATCAAACGCTCCCAGGAGAGGTACAGCACGGGGTTAGATACAGAGTAAAGCTCCCTCTCACTGTCCCCATCAAACACTCCCAGGACAGGTACAGCACGGGGTTAGATACAGAGTAAAGCTCCCTCTACAATGTCCCCATCAAACACTCCCAGGACAGGTACAGCACGGGGTAAGATACAGAGTAAAGCTCCCTCTACACTGTCCCCATCAAACACTCCCAGGACAGGTACAGCACGGGGTTAGATACAGAGTAAAGCTCCCTCTACACTGTCCCCATCAAACACTCCCAGGACAGGTACAGCACGGGGTTAGATACAAAGTAAAGCTACCTCTACACTGTCCCCATCAAACACTCCCAGGACAGGTACAGCACGGGGTTAGATACAGAGTACGGCTCCCTCTACACTGTCCCCATCAGACACTTCCAGGACAGGTGCAGCACTGGGTTAGATATAGAGTAAAGCACCCTCTACACTCTCCCCATCAAACACTCCCAGGACAGGTACAGCACGGGGTTAGATGCAGAATAAAGCTCCCTCTACACTGTCCCCATCAAACACTCCCCGGACAGGTACAGCACGGGGTTAGATACAGATTAAAGCTCCCTATACACTGTCCCCATCAGACACTCCCAGGACACACAGCACCGGGTTAGATACAGAGTAAAGCTCCCTCCACACTGTCCCCATCAAACACTCCCAGGACAGGTACAGCACGGGGTTCGATACAGAGTAAAGCTCCCTCGACACTGTCCCCATCAAACACTCAGGACAGGTACAGCACAGGGTTAGATACAGAGTAAATCTCTGTCTACACTGTCCCGATCAAACACTCCCAGGATAGGTACAGCACGGGGTTAAATACAGAGTAAAACTCCCTCTACACTGTCCCCATCAAACACTCGCAGGACAGGTACAGCACAAAGTTAGATACAGAGTAAAGCTCCCTCTACACTGTCCCCATCAAACATTCCCAGGACAGGTACAGCCCGGGGTTAGAAACAGAGTAAAGCTCCCTCTACACTGTCCCCATCCATCACTTTCAGGGCTGGTACAGCACGGTGTCAGATACAGAGTAAAGCTCCCTCTACACTCTTCCCATCAAACACTCGCAGGACAGGTACAGCACGGGGTTAGATACAGAGTAAAGCTCCCTCTACACTGTCCCCATCAAAGACTCCCTGGACAGGTACAGCACAGGGTTAGAAACAGAGTAAAGCTCCCTCTACACTCGCCCCCTTCAAACACTCCCAGGACAGGTACAGCACGGGGTTAGATACAGAGTAAAGCTCCCTCTACACTGTCCCCATCAAACACTCCCAGGACAGGTACAGCACGGGGTTAGATACAGAGCAAAGCTCCCTCTACACTGTCCCCATCAAACACTCCCAGGACAGGTACAGCACGGGGTTAGATACAGAGTAAAGTTCGCTCTACACTGTCCCCTTCAAACACTCCCGGGACAGGTACAGCACGGCGTTAGATACAGAGTAAAGCTCCCTCTACACTGTCCCCATCAAACACTCCCAGGACAGGTACAGCACGGGGTTAGATACAGAGTAAAGCTCCCTCTACACTGTCCCCATCAAACACTCCCAGGACAGGTACAGCACGGCGTTAGGTACAGATTAAAGCTCCCTCTACACTGTCCCCATCAAACACTCCCAGGACAAGTACAGCACGAGGTTAGATACAGGGTAAAGCTCCCTCTACACCGTCCACATCAAACACTCCCAGGACAGGTACAGCCCAGGGTTAGATACAGAGTAAAGCTCCCTCTACACTGTCCCCATCAAACGCTCCCAGGACAGGTACAGCACGGGGTTAGATACAGAGCAAAGCTCCCTCTACACTGTCCCCATCAAACACTCCCAGGACAGGTACAGCACGGGGTTAGATACAGAGTAAAGTTCGCTCTACACTGTCCCCTTCAAACACTCCCGGGACAGGTACAGCACGGCGTTAGATACAGAGTAAAGCTCCCTCTACACTGTCCCCATCAAACACTCCCAGGACAGGTACAGCACGGGGTTAGATACAGAGTAAAGCTCCCTCTACACTGTCCCCATCAAACACTCCCAGGACAGGTACAGCACGGCGTTAGGTACAGAGTAAAGCTCCCTCTACACTGTCCCCATCAAACACTCCCAGGACAAGTACAGCACGAGGTTAGATACAGGGTAAAGCTCCCTCTACACCGTCCACATCAAACACTCCCAGGACAGGTACAGCCCAGGGTTAGATACAGAGTAAAGCTCCCTCTACACTGTCCCCATCAAACGCTCCCAGGACAGGTACAGCACGGGGTTAGATACAGAGGAAAGCTCCCTCTACACTCTGCCCATCAAACACTCGCAGGACAGGTACAGCACGGGGTTAGATACAGAGTAAAGCTCCCTCCACACTGTCCACCATCAAACACTCCAGGGACAGGTACAGCACGGGGTTAGATACAAAGTAAAGCTACCTCTACACTGTCCCCATCAAACACTCCCAGGACAGGTACAGCATGGGTTTAAATACTGAGTAAATCTCCCTCTACCCTGTCCCCATCAGACACTCCCACGACAGACACAGCACGGGGTTAGATACAGAGTAAATCTCCCTCGACACTGTCCCCATCAAACACTCAGGACAGGTACAGCACAGGGTTAGATACAGAGTAAATCTCTGTCTACACTGTCCCGATCAAACACTCCCAGGACAGGTACAGCACAAAGTTAGATACAGAGTAAAGCTCCCTCTACACTGTCCCCATCAAACATTCCCAGGACAGGTACAGCCCGGGGTGAGATACAGAGTAAAGCTCCCTCTACACTGTCCCCATCAAACACTTTCAGGGCTGGACAGCACGTTGTTAGATACAGAGTAAAGCTCCCTCCACACTGTCCCCATCAAACACTCCCAGGACAGGTACAGCACGGGGTTAGATACAGAGTAAAGCTCCCTCTACACTGTCCCCATCAAACACTCCCAGGACAGGTACAGCACGGGGTTAGATACAGAGTAAAGCTCCCTCTACACTGTCCCCATCAAACACTCCCTGGACAGGTACAGTACGGGGTTAGATACAGAGTAAAGCTCCCTCTACACTGTCCCCATCAAACACTACCAGGATAGGTACAGCACGGGGTTAGATACAGAGTAAAGCTCCCTCTACACTGTCCCCATCAAACACTCCCTGGACAGGTACAGTACGGGGTTAGGTACAGAGTAAAGCTCCCTCGACACAGTCCCCATCAAACACTCCCATGACAGGTACAGCACAGGGTTAGATACAGAGTAAATCTCTGTCTACACTGTCCCCATCAAACGCTCCCAGGACAGGTACAGCACGGGGTTAGATACAGAGTAAAGCTCCCTCTACACTGTCCCCATCAAACACTCCCAGGACAGGTACAGCACGGTGTTAGATACAGAGTAAAGTTCCCTCTACACTGTCCCCATCAAACACTCCCGGGACAGGTACAGCACAGGGTTAGATACAGAGTAAAGCTCCCTCTACACTGTCCCCATCAAACACTCCCAGGACAGGTACAGCACGGCGTTAGGTACAGAGTAAAGCTCCCTCTACACTGTCCCCATCAAACACTCCCAGGACAGGTACAGCGCGGGGTTAGATACAGAGTAAAGCTCCCTCTACACTGTCCCCATCAAACACTCCCAGGACAGGTACAGCACGGTGTTAGATACAGAGTAAAGTTCCCTCTACACTGTCCCCATCAAACACTCCCGGGACAGGTACAGCACAGGGTTAGATACAGAGTAAAGCTCCCTCTACACTGTCCCCATCAAACACTCCCAGGACAGGTACAGCACGGCGTTAGGTACAGAGTAAAGCTCCCTCTACACTGTCCCCATCAAACACTCCCAGGACAAGTACAGCCCGGGGTTAGATACAGAGTAAAGCTCCCTCTACACTGTCCCCATCAAACACTTTCAGGGCTGGTACAGCACGGTGTCAGATACAGAGTAAAGCTCCCTCTACACTCTTCCCATCAAACACTCGCAGGACAGGTACAGCACGGGGTTAGATACAGAGTAAAGCTCCCTCTACACTGTCCCCATCAAACACTCCCTGGACAGGTACAGCACAGGGTTAGAAACAGAGTAAAGCTCCCTCTACACTCGCCCCCTTCAAACACTCCCAGGACAGGTACAGCACGGGGTTAGATACAGAGTAAAGCTCCCTCTACACTGTCCCCATCAAACACTCCCAGGACAGGTACAGCACGGGGTTAGATACAGAGCAAAGCTCCCTCTACACTGTCCCCATCAAACACTCCCAGGACAGGTACAGCACGGGGTTAGATACAGAGTAAAGTTCGCTCTACACTGTCCCCATCAAACACTTCCAGGACAGGTACAGCACGGCGTTAGGTACAGAGTAAAGCTCCCTCTACACTGTCCCCATCAAACACTCCCAGGACAGGTACAGCACGGCGTTAGGTACAGAGTAAAGCTCCCTCTACACTGTCCCCATCAAACACTCCCAGGACAGGTACAGCACGAGGTTAGATACAGAGTAAAGCTCCCTCTACACTGTCCCCATCAAACGCTCCCAGGACAGGTACAGCACGGGGTTAGATACAGAGTAAAGCTCCCTCTACACTGTCCCCATCAAACGCTCCCAGGACAGGTACAGCACGGGGTTAGATACAGAGGAAAGCTCCCTCTACACTCTGCCCATCAAACACTCGCAGGACAGGTACAGCACGGGGTTAGATACAGAGTAAAGCTCCCTCTACACTGTCCCCATCAAACACTCCAGGGACAGGTACAGCACGGGGTTAGATACAAAGTAAAGCTCCCTCTACACTGTCCCCATCAAACACTCCCAGGACAGGTACAGCACGGCGTTAGATACAGAGTAAATCTCCCTCTACCCTGTCCCCATCAGACACTCCCACGACAGACACAGGACGGGGTTAGATACAGAGTAAATCTCCCTCGACACAGTCCCCATCAAATACTCCCAGGACAGGTACAGCACGGGGTTAGATACAGAGTAAAGCTCCCTCTACACTGTCCCCATCAAACACTCCCAGGACAGGTACAGCACGGGGATAGATACAAAGTAAAGTTCCGTCTACACTCTCCCCATCAAACACTCCCAGGACTTGTACAGCACAGGGTTAGATACAGAGTAAAGCTCCCTCTACACTGTCCCCATCAAACACTCCCAGGACAGGTACAGCACGGGGTTAGATACAGAGTAAAGCTCCCTCTACACTGTCCCCATCAAACACTCCCAGGACAGGTACAGCACGGGGTTAGATACAGAGTAAAGCTCCCTCTACACTGTCCCCATCAAACACTCCCAGGACAGGTAAAGCACGGGGTTCGATACAGAGTAAAGCTCCCTCTACACTGTCCCCATCAAACACTCCCAGGACAGGTACAGCACGGGGTTAGATACAGAGTAAAGCTCCCTCTACACTGTCCCCATCAAACACTCCCAGGACAGGTACAGCACGTGGTTAGTACAGAGTAAAGCTCCCTCTACACTGTCCTGCATGAACCACTCCCAGGTCAGGTACAGCACGGGGTTAGATACAGAGCAAAGCTCCCTCGACACTGTTCCCATCAAACACTCCCAGGACAGGTACAGCACCGGGTTAGATACAGAGTAAAGCTCCCTCTACACTGTCCCCATCAAACACTCCCAGGAAAGGTACAGCACGGGGTTAGATACAGATTAAAGCTCCCTCTACACTCTCCCCCTCAGACACTCCCAGGACAGGTACAGCACGGGGTTAGATACAGAGTAAAGCTCCCTCTTCACTGTCCACCATCAAACACTCCAGGGACAGGTACAGCACGGGGTTAGATACAAAGTAAAGCTACCTCTACACTGTCCCCATCAAACACTCCCAGGACAGGTACAGCATGGGTTTAAATACTGAGTAAATCTCCCTCTACCCTGTCCCCATCAGACACTCCCACGACAGACACAGCACGGGGTTAGATACAGAGTAAATCTCCCTCTACACTGTCCCGATCAAACACTCCCAGGACAGGTACAGCACAAAGTTAGATACAGAGTAAAGCTCCCTCTACACTGTCCCCATCAAACATTCCCAGGACAGGTACAGCCCGGGGTGAGATACAGAGTAAAGCTCCCTCTACACTGTCCCCATCAAACACTTTCAGGGCTGGACAGCACGTTGTTAGATACAGAGTAAAGCTCCCTCCACACTGTCCCCATCAAACACTCCCAGGACAGGTACAGCACGGGGTTAGATACAGAGTAAAGCTCCCTCTACACTGTCCCCATCAAACACTCCCAGGACAGGTACAGCACGGGGTTAGATACAGAGTAAAGCTCCCTCTACACTGTCCCCATCAAACACTCCCTGGACAGGTACAGTACGGGGTTAGATACAGAGTAAAGCTCCCTCTACACTGTCCCCATCAAACACTACCAGGATAGGTACAGCACGGGGTTAGATACAGAGTAAAGCTCCCTCTACACTGTCCCCATCAAACACTCCCTGGACAGGTACAGTACGGGGTTAGGTACAGAGTAAAGCTCCCTCGACACAGTCCCCATCAAACACTCCCATGACAGGTACAGCACAGGGTTAGATACAGAGTAAATCTCTGTCTACACTGTCCCCATCAAACGCTCCCAGGACAGGTACAGCACGGGGTTAGATACAGAGTAAAGCTCCCTCTACACTGTCCCCATCAAACACTCCCAGGACAGGTACAGCACGGTGTTAGATACAGAGTAAAGTTCCCTCTACACTGTCCCCATCAAACACTCCCGGGACAGGTACAGCACAGGGTTAGATACAGAGTAAAGCTCCCTCTACACTGTCCCCATCAAACACTCCCAGGACAGGTACAGCACGGCGTTAGGTACAGAGTAAAGCTCCCTCTACACTGTCCCCATCAAACACTCCCAGGACAGGTACAGCGCGGGGTTAGATACAGAGTAAAGCTCCCTCTACACTGTCCCCATCAAACACTCCCAGGACAGGTACAGCACGGTGTTAGATACAGAGTAAAGTTCCCTCTACACTGTCCCCATCAAACACTCCCGGGACAGGTACAGCACAGGGTTAGATACAGAGTAAAGCTCCCTCTACACTGTCCCCATCAAACACTCCCAGGACAGGTACAGCACGGCGTTAGGTACAGAGTAAAGCTCCCTCTACACTGTCCCCATCAAACACTCCCAGGACAAGTACAGCACGAGGTTAGATACAGGGTAAAGCTCCCTCTACACCGTCCACATCAAACACTCCCAGGACAGGTACAGCCCAGGGTTAGATACAGAGTAAAGCTCCCTCTACACTGTCCCCATCAAACGCTCCCAGGACAGGTACAGCACGGGGTTAGATACAGAGCAAAGCTCCCTCTACACTGTCCCCATCAAACACTCCCAGGACAGGTACAGCACGGGGTTAGATACAGAGTAAAGTTCGCTCTACACTGTCCCCTTCAAACACTCCCGGGACAGGTACAGCACGGCGTTAGATACAGAGTAAAGCTCCCTCTACACTGTCCCCATCAAACACTCCCAGGACAGGTACAGCACGGGGTTAGATACAGAGTAAAGCTCCCTCTACACTGTCCCCATCAAACACTCCCAGGACAGGTACAGCACGGCGTTAGGTACAGAGTAAAGCTCCCTCTACACTGTCCCCATCAAACACTCCCAGGACAAGTACAGCACGAGGTTAGATACAGGGTAAAGCTCCCTCTACACCGTCCACATCAAACACTCCCAGGACAGGTACAGCCCAGGGTTAGATACAGAGTAAAGCTCCCTCTACACTGTCCCCATCAAACGCTCCCAGGACAGGTACAGCACGGGGTTAGATACAGAGGAAAGCTCCCTCTACACTCTGCCCATCAAACACTCGCAGGACAGGTACAGCACGGGGTTAGATACAGAGTAAAGCTCCCTCCACACTGTCCACCATCAAACACTCCAGGGACAGGTACAGCACGGGGTTAGATACAAAGTAAAGCTACCTCTACACTGTCCCCATCAAACACTCCCAGGACAGGTACAGCATGGGTTTAAATACTGAGTAAATCTCCCTCTACCCTGTCCCCATCAGACACTCCCACGACAGACACAGCACGGGGTTAGATACAGAGTAAATCTCCCTCGACACTGTCCCCATCAAACACTCAGGACAGGTACAGCACAGGGTTAGATACAGAGTAAATCTCTGTCTACACTGTCCCGATCAAACACTCCCAGGACAGGTACAGCACAAAGTTAGATACAGAGTAAAGCTCCCTCTACACTGTCCCCATCAAACATTCCCAGGACAGGTACAGCCCGGGGTGAGATACAGAGTAAAGCTCCCTCTACACTGTCCCCATCAAACACTTTCAGGGCTGGACAGCACGTTGTTAGATACAGAGTAAAGCTCCCTCCACACTGTCCCCATCAAACACTCCCAGGACAGGTACAGCACGGGGTTAGATACAGAGTAAAGCTCCCTCTACACTGTCCCCATCAAACACTCCCAGGACAGGTACAGCACGGGGTTAGATACAGAGTAAAGCTCCCTCTACACTGTCCCCATCAAACACTCCCTGGACAGGTACAGTACGGGGTTAGATACAGAGTAAAGCTCCCTCTACACTGTCCCCATCAAACACTACCAGGATAGGTACAGCACGGGGTTAGATACAGAGTAAAGCTCCCTCTACACTGTCCCCATCAAACACTCCCTGGACAGGTACAGTACGGGGTTAGGTACAGAGTAAAGCTCCCTCGACACAGTCCCCATCAAACACTCCCATGACAGGTACAGCACAGGGTTAGATACAGAGTAAATCTCTGTCTACACTGTCCCCATCAAACGCTCCCAGGACAGGTACAGCACGGGGTTAGATACAGAGTAAAGCTCCCTCTACACTGTCCCCATCAAACACTCCCAGGACAGGTACAGCACGGTGTTAGATACAGAGTAAAGTTCCCTCTACACTGTCCCCATCAAACACTCCCGGGACAGGTACAGCACAGGGTTAGATACAGAGTAAAGCTCCCTCTACACTGTCCCCATCAAACACTCCCAGGACAGGTACAGCACGGCGTTAGGTACAGAGTAAAGCTCCCTCTACACTGTCCCCATCAAACACTCCCAGGACAGGTACAGCGCGGGGTTAGATACAGAGTAAAGCTCCCTCTACACTGTCCCCATCAAACACTCCCAGGACAGGTACAGCACGGTGTTAGATACAGAGTAAAGTTCCCTCTACACTGTCCCCATCAAACACTCCCGGGACAGGTACAGCACAGGGTTAGATACAGAGTAAAGCTCCCTCTACACTGTCCCCATCAAACACTCCCAGGACAGGTACAGCACGGCGTTAGGTACAGAGTAAAGCTCCCTCTACACTGTCCCCATCAAACACTCCCAGGACAAGTACAGCCCGGGGTTAGATACAGAGTAAAGCTCCCTCTACACTGTCCCCATCAAACACTTTCAGGGCTGGTACAGCACGGTGTCAGATACAGAGTAAAGCTCCCTCTACACTCTTCCCATCAAACACTCGCAGGACAGGTACAGCACGGGGTTAGATACAGAGTAAAGCTCCCTCTACACTGTCCCCATCAAACACTCCCTGGACAGGTACAGCACAGGGTTAGAAACAGAGTAAAGCTCCCTCTACACTCGCCCCCTTCAAACACTCCCAGGACAGGTACAGCACGGGGTTAGATACAGAGTAAAGCTCCCTCTACACTGTCCCCATCAAACACTCCCAGGACAGGTACAGCACGGGGTTAGATACAGAGCAAAGCTCCCTCTACACTGTCCCCATCAAACACTCCCAGGACAGGTACAGCACGGGGTTAGATACAGAGTAAAGTTCGCTCTACACTGTCCCCATCAAACACTTCCAGGACAGGTACAGCACGGCGTTAGGTACAGAGTAAAGCTCCCTCTACACTGTCCCCATCAAACACTCCCAGGACAGGTACAGCACGGCGTTAGGTACAGAGTAAAGCTCCCTCTACACTGTCCCCATCAAACACTCCCAGGACAGGTACAGCACGAGGTTAGATACAGAGTAAAGCTCCCTCTACACTGTCCCCATCAAACGCTCCCAGGACAGGTACAGCACGGGGTTAGATACAGAGTAAAGCTCCCTCTACACTGTCCCCATCAAACGCTCCCAGGACAGGTACAGCACGGGGTTAGATACAGAGGAAAGCTCCCTCTACACTCTGCCCATCAAACACTCGCAGGACAGGTACAGCACGGGGTTAGATACAGAGTAAAGCTCCCTCTACACTGTCCCCATCAAACACTCCAGGGACAGGTACAGCACGGGGTTAGATACAAAGTAAAGCTCCCTCTACACTGTCCCCATCAAACACTCCCAGGACAGGTACAGCACGGCGTTAGATACAGAGTAAATCTCCCTCTACCCTGTCCCCATCAGACACTCCCACGACAGACACAGGACGGGGTTAGATACAGAGTAAATCTCCCTCGACACAGTCCCCATCAAATACTCCCAGGACAGGTACAGCACGGGGTTAGATACAGAGTAAAGCTCCCTCTACACTGTCCCCATCAAACACTCCCAGGACAGGTACAGCACGGGGATAGATACAAAGTAAAGTTCCGTCTACACTCTCCCCATCAAACACTCCCAGGACTTGTACAGCACAGGGTTAGATACAGAGTAAAGCTCCCTCTACACTGTCCCCATCAAACACTCCCAGGACAGGTACAGCACGGGGTTAGATACAGAGTAAAGCTCCCTCTACACTGTCCCCATCAAACACTCCCAGGACAGGTACAGCACGGGGTTAGATACAGAGTAAAGCTCCCTCTACACTGTCCCCATCAAACACTCCCAGGACAGGTAAAGCACGGGGTTCGATACAGAGTAAAGCTCCCTCTACACTGTCCCCATCAAACACTCCCAGGACAGGTACAGCACGGGGTTAGATACAGAGTAAAGCTCCCTCTACACTGTCCCCATCAAACACTCCCAGGACAGGTACAGCACGTGGTTAGTACAGAGTAAAGCTCCCTCTACACTGTCCTGCATGAACCACTCCCAGGTCAGGTACAGCACGGGGTTAGATACAGAGCAAAGCTCCCTCGACACTGTTCCCATCAAACACTCCCAGGACAGGTACAGCACCGGGTTAGATACAGAGTAAAGCTCCCTCTACACTGTCCCCATCAAACACTCCCAGGAAAGGTACAGCACGGGGTTAGATACAGATTAAAGCTCCCTCTACACTCTCCCCCTCAGACACTCCCAGGACAGGTACAGCACGGGGTTAGATACAGAGTAAAGCTCCCTCTTCACTGTCCACCATCAAACACTCCAGGGACAGGTACAGCACGGGGTTAGATACAAAGTAAAGCTACCTCTACACTGTCCCCATCAAACACTCCCAGGACAGGTACAGCATGGGTTTAAATACTGAGTAAATCTCCCTCTACCCTGTCCCCATCAGACACTCCCACGACAGACACAGCACGGGGTTAGATACAGAGTAAATCTCCCTCTACACTGTCCCGATCAAACACTCCCAGGACAGGTACAGCACAAAGTTAGATACAGAGTAAAGCTCCCTCTACACTGTCCCCATCAAACATTCCCAGGACAGGTACAGCCCGGGGTGAGATACAGAGTAAAGCTCCCTCTACACTGTCCCCATCAAACACTTTCAGGGCTGGACAGCACGTTGTTAGATACAGAGTAAAGCTCCCTCCACACTGTCCCCATCAAACACTCCCAGGACAGGTACAGCACGGGGTTAGATACAGAGTAAAGCTCCCTCTACACTGTCCCCATCAAACACTCCCAGGACAGGTACAGCACGGGGTTAGATACAGAGTAAAGCTCCCTCTACACTGTCCCCATCAAACACTCCCTGGACAGGTACAGTACGGGGTTAGATACAGAGTAAAGCTCCCTCTACACTGTCCCCATCAAACACTACCAGGATAGGTACAGCACGGGGTTAGATACAGAGTAAAGCTCCCTCTACACTGTCCCCATCAAACACTCCCTGGACAGGTACAGTACGGGGTTAGGTACAGAGTAAAGCTCCCTCGACACAGTCCCCATCAAACACTCCCATGACAGGTACAGCACAGGGTTAGATACAGAGTAAATCTCTGTCTACACTGTCCCCATCAAACGCTCCCAGGACAGGTACAGCACGGGGTTAGATACAGAGTAAAGCTCCCTCTACACTGTCCCCATCAAACACTCCCAGGACAGGTACAGCACGGTGTTAGATACAGAGTAAAGTTCCCTCTACACTGTCCCCATCAAACACTCCCGGGACAGGTACAGCACAGGGTTAGATACAGAGTAAAGCTCCCTCTACACTGTCCCCATCAAACACTCCCAGGACAGGTACAGCACGGCGTTAGGTACAGAGTAAAGCTCCCTCTACACTGTCCCCATCAAACACTCCCAGGACAGGTACAGCGCGGGGTTAGATACAGAGTAAAGCTCCCTCTACACTGTCCCCATCAAACACTCCCAGGACAGGTACAGCACGGTGTTAGATACAGAGTAAAGTTCCCTCTACACTGTCCCCATCAAACACTCCCGGGACAGGTACAGCACAGGGTTAGATACAGAGTAAAGCTCCCTCTACACTGTCCCCATCAAACACTCCCAGGACAGGTACAGCACGGCGTTAGGTACAGAGTAAAGCTCCCTCTACACTGTCCCCATCAAACACTCCCAGGACAAGTACAGCCCGGGGTTAGATACAGAGTAAAGCTCCCTCTACACTGTCCCCATCAAACACTTTCAGGGCTGGTACAGCACGGTGTCAGATACAGAGTAAAGCTCCCTCTACACTCTTCCCATCAAACACTCGCAGGACAGGTACAGCACGGGGTTAGATACAGAGTAAAGCTCCCTCTACACTGTCCCCATCAAACACTCCCAGGACAGGTACAGCACGGGGTTAGATACCGAGTAAAGCTCCCTCTACAATGTCCCCATCAAACACTCCCAGGACAGGTACAGCATGGGGTAAGATACAGAGTAAAGCTCCCTCTACACTGTCCCCATCAAACACTCCCAGGACAGGTACTGCACGGGGTTAGATAAAGAGTAAAGCTCCCTCTACACTGTCCCCATCAAACACTCCCAGGACAGGTACAGCACGGGGTTAGATACAAAGTAAAGCTACCTCTACACTGTCCCCATCAAACACTCCCAGGACAGGTACAGCACGGGGTTAGATACAGAGTACAGCTCCCTCTACACTCTCCCAATCAAATACTCCCAGGACAGGTACAGCACGGGGTTAGATACAGATTAAAGCTCCCTATACACTGTCCCCATCAGACACTTCCAGGACAGGTGCAGCACTGGGTTAGATACAGAGTAAAGCACCCTCTACACTCTCCCCATGAAACACTCCCAGGACAGGTACAGCACGGGGTTAGATGCAGAATAAAGCTCCCTCTACACTGTCCCCATCAAACACTCCCCGGACAGGTACAGCACGGGGTTAGATACAGATTAAAGCTCCCTATACACTGTCCCCATCAGACACTCCCAGGACACACAGCACGGGGTTAGATACAGAGTAAAGCTCCCTCCACACTGTCCCCATCAAACACTCCCAGGACAGGTACAGCACGGGGTTCGATACAGAGTAAAGCTCCCTCGACACTGTCCCCATCAAACACTCAGGACAGGTACAGCACAGGGTTAGATACAGAGTAAATCTCTGTCTACACTGTCCCGATCAAACACTCCCAGGACAGGTACAGCACGGGGTTAAATACAGAGTAAAACTCCCTCTACACTGTCCCCATCAAACACTCGCAGGACAGGTACAGCACAAAGTTAGATACAGAGTAAAGCTCCCTCTACACTGTCCCCATCAAACATTCCCAGGACAGGTACAGCCCGGGGTTAGATACAGAGTAAAGCTCCCTCTACACTGTCCCCATCAAACACTTTCAGGGCTGGTACAGCACGGTGTCAGATACAGAGTAAAGCTCCCTCTACACTCTTCCCATCAAACACTCGCAGGACAGGTACAGCACGGGGTTAGATACAGAGTAAAGCTCCCTCTACACTGTCCCCATCAAACACTCCCTGGACAGGTACAGCACAGGGTTAGAAACAGAGTAAAGCTCCCTCTACACTCGCCCCCTTCAAACACTCCCAGGACAGGTACAGCACGGGGTTAGATACAGAGTAAAGCTCCCTCTACACTGTCCCCATCAAACACTCCCAGGACAGGTACAGCACGGGGTTAGATACAGAGCAAAGCTCCCTCTACACTGTCCCCATCAAACACTCCCAGGACAGGTACAGCACGGGGTTAGATACAGAGTAAAGTTCGCTCTACACTGTCCCCATCAAACACTCCCAGGACAGGTACAGCACGGGGTTAGATACAGAGTAAAGCTCCCTCTACACTGTCCCCATCAAACACTCCCAGGACAGGTACAGCACGGCGTTAGGTACAGAGTAAAGCTCCCTCTACACTGTCCCCATCAAACGCTCCCAGGACAGGTACAGCACGGGGTTAGATACAGAGGAAAGCTCCCTCTACACTCTGCCCATCAAACACTCGCAGGACAGGTACAGCACGGGGTTAGATACAGAGTAAAGCTCCCTCCACACTGTCCACCATCAAACACTCCAGGGACAGGTACAGCACGGGGTTAGATACAAAGTAAAGCTACCTCTACACTGTCCCCATCAAACACTCCCAGGACAGGTACAGCACGGGGTTAGATACAGAGTAAAGCTCCCTCTACACTGTCCCCATCAGACACTCCCACGACAGACACAGGACGGGGTTAGATACAGAGTAAATCTCCCTCGACACAGTCCCCATCAAATACTCCCAGGACAGGTACAGCACGGGGTTAGATACAGAGTAAAGCTCCCTCTACACTGTCCCCATCAAACACTCCCAGGACAGGTACAGCACGGGGATAGATACAAAGTAAAGTTCCGTCTACACTCTCCCCATCAAACACTCCCAGGACTTGTACAGCACAGGGTTAGATACAGAGTAAAGCTCCCTCTACACTGTCCTGCATGAAACACTCCCAGGACAGGTATAGCACAGGGTTAGATACAGAGTAAAGCTCCCTCTACACTGTCCCCATCAAACACTCCCAGGACAGGTACAGGACGGGGTTAGATACAGAGTAAAGCTCCCTCTACACTGTCCCCATCAAACACTCCCAGGACAGGTACAGCACGGGGTTAGATACAGAGTAAAGCTCCCTCTACACTGTCCCCATCAAACACTCCCAGGACAGGTAAAGCACGGGGTTCGATACAGAGTAAAGCTCCCTCTACACTGTCCCCATCAAACACTCCCAGGACAGGTACAGCACGGGGTTAGATACAGAGTAAAGCTCCCTCTACACTGTCCCCATCAAACACTCCCAGGACAGGTACAGCACGGGGTTAGATACAGAGTAAAGCTCCCTCTACACTGTCCCCATCAAACACTCCCAGGACAGGTACAGCACGTGGTTAGTACAGAGTAAAGCTCCCTCTACACTGTCCTGCATGAACCACTCCCAGGTCAGGTACAGCACGGGGTTAGATACAGAGCAAAGCTCCCTCGACACTGTTCCCATCAAACACTCCCAGGACAGGTACAGCACCGGGTTAGATACAGAGTAAAGCTCCCTCTACACTGTCCCCATCAAACACTCCCAGGAAAGGTACAGCACGGGGTTAGATACAGATTAAAGCTCCCTCTACACTCTCCCCCTCAGACACTCCCAGGACAGGTACAGCACGGGGTTAGATACAGAGTAAAGCTCCCTCTACACTGTCCCCATCAAACACTCCCAGGGCAGGTACAGCACGGGGTTAGATACAGAGTAAAGTTGCCTCTACACTCACCCAATCAAACACTCCCAGGACAGGTACAGCACGGGGTTCGATACAGATTAAAGCTCCCTCGACACTGTCCCCATCAAACACTCAGGACAGGTACAGCACAGGGTTAGATACAGAGTAAATCTCTGTCTACACTGTCCCGATCAAACACTCCCAGGACAGGTACAGCACGGGGTTCGATACAGATTAAAGCTCCCTCGACACTGTCCCCATCAAACACTCAGGACAGGTACAGCACAAAGTTAGATACAGAATAAAGCTCCCTCTACACTGTCCCCATCAAACATTCCCAGGACAGGTACAGCACGGGGTTAGATACAGAGTAAAGCTCCCTCTACACTGTCCCCATCAAACACTTTCAGGGTTGGACAGCACGGTGTTAGATACAGACTAAAGCTCCCTCCACACTGTCCCCATCAAACACTCCCAGGACAGGTACAGCACGGGGTTAGATACAGAGTAAAGCTCCCTCTACACTGTCCCCATCAAACACTCCCAGGACAGGTACAGCACGGGGTTAGATACAGAGTAAAGCTCCCTCTACACTGTCCCCATCAAACACTCCCTGGACAGGTACAGCACGGGGTTAGATACAGAGTAAAGCTCCCTCTACACTGTCCCCATCAAACACTACCAGGACAGGTACAGCACGGGGTAAGATACAGAATAAAGCTCCCTCTACACTGTCCCCATCAAACACTCCCTGGACAGGTACAGCACGGGGTTAGAAACAGAGTAAAGCTCCCTCTACACTGTCCCCCTTCAAACACTCCCAGGACAGGTACAGCACGGGGTTAGGTACAGAGTAAAGCTCCCTCGACACAGTCCCCATCAAACACTCCCATGACAGGTACAGCACAGGGTTAGATACAGAGTAAATCTCTGTCTACACTGTCCTGATCAAACACTCCCAGGACAGGTACAGCACGGGGTTAGATACAGAGTAAAGCTCCCTCTACACTGTCCCCATCAAACACTCCCAGGACAGGTAAAGCACGGGGTTCGATACAGAGTAAAGCTCCCTCTACACTGTCCCCATCAAACACTCCCAGGACAGGTACAGCACGGGGTTAGATACAGAGTAAAGCTCCCTCTACACTGTCCCCATCAAACACTCCCAGGACAGGTACAGCACGGGGTTAGATACAGAGTAAAGCTCCCTCTACACTGTCCCCATCAAACACTCCCAGGACAGGTACAGCACGGGGTTAGATACAGAGTAAAGCTCCCTCTACACTGTCCCCATCAAACACTTCCAGGACAGGTACAGCACGGTGTTAGATACAGAGTAAAGTTCCCTCTACACTGTCCCCATCAAACACTCCCGGGACAGGTACAGCACAGGGTTAGATACAGAGTAAAGCTCCCTCTACACTGTCCCCATCAAACACTCCCAGGACAGGTACAGCACGGCGTTAGGTACAGAGTAAAGCTCCCTCTACACTGTCCCCATCAAACACTCCCAGGACAAGTACAGCACGAGGTTAGATACAGGATAAAGCTCCCTCTACACCGTCCATATCAAACACTCCCAGGACAGGTACAGCCCAGGGTGTGATACAGAGAAAAGCTCACTCTACACTGTCCCCATCAAACGCTCCCAGGACAGGTACAGCACGGGGTTAGATACAGAGTAAAGCTCCCTCTCACTGTCCCCATCAAACACTCCCAGGACAGGTACAGCACGGGGTTAGATACAGAGTAAAGCTCCCTCTACAATGTCCCCATCAAACACTCCCAGGACAGGTACAGCACGGGGTAAGATACAGAGTAAAGCTCCCTCTACACTATCCCCATCAAACACTCCCAGGACAGGTACAGCACGGGGTTAGATACAGAGTAAAGCTCCCTCTACACTGTCCCCATCAAACACTCCCAGGACAGGTACAGCACGGGGTTAGATACAAAGTAAAGCTACCTCTACACTGTCCCCATCAAACACTCCCAGGACAGGTACATCACGGGGTTAGATACAGAGTACAGCTCCCTCTACACTCTCCCAATCAAATACTCCCAGGACAGGTACAGCACGGGGTTAGATACAGATTAAAGCTCCCTATACACTGTCCCCATCAGACACTTCCAGGACAGGTGCAGCACTGGGTTAGATATAGAGTAAAGCACCCTCTACACTCTCCCCATCAAACACTCCCAGGACAGGTACAGCACGGGGTTAGATGCAGAATAAAGCTCCCTCTACACTGTCCCCATCAAACACTCCCCGGACAGGTACAGCACGGGGTTAGATACAGATTAAAGCTCCCTATACACTGTCCCCATCAGACACTCCCAGGACACACAGCACCGGGTTAGATACAGAGTAAAGCTCCCTCCACACTGTCCCCATCAAACACTCCCAGGACAGGTACAGCACGGGGTTCGATACAGAGTAAAGCTCCCTCGACACTGTCCCCATCAAACACTCAGGACAGGTACAGCACAGGGTTAGATACAGAGTAAATCTCTGTCTACACTGTCCCGATCAAACACTCCCAGGACAGGTACAGCACGGGGTTAAATACAGAGTAAAACTCCCTCTACACTGTCCCCATCAAACACTCGCAGGACAGGTACAGCACAAAGTTAGATACAGAGTAAAGCTCCCTCTACACTGTCCCCATCAAACATTCCCAGGACAGGTACAGCCCGGGGTTAGAAACAGAGTAAAGCTCCCTCTACACTGTCCCCATCAAACACTTTCAGGGCTGGTACAGCACGGTGTCAGATACAGAGTAAAGCTCCCTCTACACTCTTCCCATCAAACACTCGCAGGACAGGTACAGCACGGGGTTAGATACAGAGTAAAGCTCCCTCTACACTGTCCCCATCAAAGACTCCCTGGACAGGTACAGCACAGGGTTAGAAACAGAGTAAAGCTCCCTCTACACTCGCCCCCTTCAAACACTCCCAGGACAGGTACAGCACGGGGTTAGATACAGAGTAAAGCTCCCTCTACACTGTCCCCATCAAACACTCCCAGGACAGGTACAGCACGGGGTTAGATACAGAGCAAAGCTCCCTCTACACTGTCCCCATCAAACACTCCCAGGACAGGTACAGCACGGGGTTAGATACAGAGTAAAGTTCGCTCTACACTGTCCCCTTCAAACACTCCCGGGACAGGTACAGCACGGCGTTAGATACAGAGTAAAGCTCCCTCTACACTGTCCCCATCAAACACTCCCAGGACAGGTACAGCACGGGGTTAGATACAGAGTAAAGCTCCCTCTACACTGTCCCCATCAAACACTCCCAGGACAGGTACAGCACGGCGTTAGGTACAGAGTAAAGCTCCCTCTACACTGTCCCCATCAAACACTCCCAGGACAAGTACAGCACGAGGTTAGATACAGGGTAAAGCTCCCTCTACACCGTCCACATCAAACACTCCCAGGACAGGTACAGCCCAGGGTTAGATACAGAGTAAAGCTCCCTCTACACTGTCCCCATCAAACGCTCCCAGGACAGGTACAGCACGGGGTTAGATACAGAGGAAAGCTCCCTCTACACTCTGCCCATCAAACACTCGCAGGACAGGTACAGCACGGGGTTAGATACAGAGTAAAGCTCCCTCCACACTGTCCACCATCAAACACTCCAGGGACAGGTACAGCACGGGGTTAGATACAAAGTAAAGCTACCTCTACACTGTCCCCATCAAACACTCCCAGGACAGGTACAGCATGGGGTTAAATACTGAGTAAATCTCCCTCAACCCTGTCCCCATCAGACACTCCCACGACAGACACAGCACGGGGTTAGATACAGAGTAAATCTCCCTCGACACTGTCCCCATCAAACACTCAGGACAGGTACAGCACAGGATTAGATACAGAGTAAATCTCTGTCTACACTGTCCCGATCAAACACTCCCAGGACAGGTACAGCACAAAGTTAGATACAGAGTAAAGCTCCCTCTACACTGTCCCCATCAAACATTCCCAGGACAGGTACAGCCCGGGGTGAGATACAGAGTAAAGCTCCCTCTACACTGTCCCCATCAAACACTTTCAGGGCTGGACAGCACGTTGTTAGATACAGAGTAAAGCTCCCTCCACACTGTCCCCATCAAACACTCCCAGGACAGGTACAGCACGGGGTTAGATACAGAGTAAAGCTCCCTCTACACTGTCCCCATCAAACACTCCCAGGACAGGTACAGCACGGGGTTAGATACAGAGTAAAGCTCCCTCTACACTGTCCCCATCAAACACTCCCTGGACAGGTACAGTACGGGGTTAGATACAGAGTAAAGCTCCCTCTACACTGTCCCCATCAAACACTACCAGGATAGGTACAGCACGGGGTTAGATACAGAGTAAAGCTCCCTCTACACTGTCCCCATCAAACACTCCCTGGACAGGTACAGTACGGGGTTAGGTACAGAGTAAAGCTCCCTCGACACAGTCCCCGTCAAACACTCCCATGACAGGTACAGCACAGGGTTAGATACAGAGTAAATCTCTGTCTACACTGTCCCCATCAAACGCTCCCAGGACAGGTACAGCACGGGGTTAGATACAGAGTAAAGCTCCCTCTACACTGTCCCCATCAAACACTGCCAGGACAGGTACAGCGCGGGGTTAGATACAGAGTAAAGCTCCCTCTACACTGTCCCCATCAAACACTCCCAGGACAGGTACAGCACGGTGTTAGATACAGAGTAAAGTTCCCTCTACACTGTCCCCATCAAACACTCCCGGGACAGGTACAGCACAGGGTTAGATACAGAGTAAAGCTCCCTCTACACTGTCCCCATCAAACACTCCCAGGACAGGTACAGCACGGCGTTAGGTACAGAGTAAAGCTCCCTCTACACTGTCCCCATCAAACACTCCCAGGACAAGTACAGCCCGGGGTTAGATACAGAGTAAAGCTCCCTCTACACTGTCCCCATCAAACACTTTCAGGGCTGGTACAGCACGGTGTCAGATACAGAGTAAAGCTCCCTCTACACTCTTCCCATCAAACACTCGCAGGACAGGTACAGCACGGGGTTAGATACAGAGTAAAGCTCCCTCTACACTGTCCCCATCAAACACTCCCAGGACAGGTACAGCACGGGGTTAGATACAGAGTAAAGCTCCCTCTACAATGTCCCCATCAAACACTCCCAGGACAGGTACAGCATGGGGTAAGATACAGAGTAAAGCTCCCTCTACACTGTCCCCATCAAACACTCCCAGGACAGGTACTGCACGGGGTTAGATAAAGAGTAAAGCTCCCTCTACACTGTCCCCATCAAACACTCCCAGGACAGGTACAGCACGGGGTTAGATACAAAGTAAAGCTACCTCTACACTGTCCCCATCAAACACTCCCAGGACAGGTACAGCACGGGGTTAGATACAGAGTACAGCTCCCTCTACACTCTCCCAATCAAATACTCCCAGGACAGGTACAGCACGGGGTTAGATACAGATTAAAGCTCCCTATACACTGTCCCCATCAGACACTTCCAGGACAGGTGCAGCACTGGGTTAGATACAGAGTAAAGCACCCTCTACACTCTCCCCATGAAACACTCCCAGGACAGGTACAGCACGGGGTTAGATGCAGAATAAAGCTCCCTCTACACTGTCCCCATCAAACACTCCCCGGACAGGTACAGCACGGGGTTAGATACAGATTAAAGCTCCCTATACACTGTCCCCATCAGACACTCCCAGGACACACAGCACGGGGTTAGATACAGAGTAAAGCTCCCTCCACACTGTCCCCATCAAACACTCCCAGGACAGGTACAGCACGGGGTTCGATACAGAGTAAAGCTCCCTCGACACTGTCCCCATCAAACACTCAGGACAGGTACAGCACAGGGTTAGATACAGAGTAAATCTCTGTCTACACTGTCCCGATCAAACACTCCCAGGACAGGTACAGCACGGGGTTAAATACAGAGTAAAACTCCCTCTACACTGTCCCCATCAAACACTCGCAGGACAGGTACAGCACAAAGTTAGATACAGAGTAAAGCTCCCTCTACACTGTCCCCATCAAACATTCCCAGGACAGGTACAGCCCGGGGTTAGATACAGAGTAAAGCTCCCTCTACACTGTCCCCATCAAACACTTTCAGGGCTGGTACAGCACGGTGTCAGATACAGAGTAAAGCTCCCTCTACACTCTTCCCATCAAACACTCGCAGGACAGGTACAGCATGGGGTTAGATACAGAGTAAAGCTCCCTCTACACTGTCCCCATCAAACACTCCCTGGACAGGTACAGCACAGGGTTAGAAACAGAGTAAAGCTCCCTCTACACTGTCCCCATCAAACACTCCCAGGACAAGTACAGCACGGGATTAGATACAGAGTAAAGCTCCCTCTACACTGTCCCCATCAAACACTCCCTGGACAGGTACAGCACAGGGTTAGAAACAGAGTAAAGCTCCCTCTACACTGTCCCCATCAAACACTCCCAGGACAGGTACAGCACGGGGTTAGATACAGGGTAAAGCTCCCTCTGCACCGTCCACATCAAACACTCCCAGGACAGGTACAGCCCAGGGTTAGATACAGAGTAAAGCTCCCTCTACACTGTCCCCATCAAACGCTCCCAGGACAGGTACAGCACGGGGTTAGATACAGAGGAAAGCTCCCTCTACACTCTGCCCATCAAACACTCGCAGGACAGGTACAGCACGGGGTTAGATACAGAGTAAAGCTCCCTCCACACTGTCCACCATCAAACACTCCAGGGACAGGTACAGCACGGGGTTAGATACAAAGTAAAGCTACCTCTACACTGTCCCCATCAAACACTCCCAGGACAGGTACAGCATGGGGTTAAATACAGAGTAAATCTCCCTCTACCCTGTCCCCATCAGACACTCCCACGACAGACACAGGACGGGGTTAGATACAGAGTAAATCTCCCTCGACACAGTCCCCATCAAATACTCCCAGGACAGGTACAGCACGGGGTTAGATACAGAGTAAAGCTCCCTCTACACTGTCCCCATCAAACACTCCCAGGACAGGTACAGCACGGGGATAGATACAAAGTAAAGTTCCCTCTACACTCTCCCCATCAAACACTCCCAGGACTTGTACAGCACAGGGTTAGATACAGAGTAAAGCTCCCTCTACACTGTCCTGCATGAAACACTCCCAGGACAGGTATAGCACAGGGTTAGATACAGAGTAAAGCTCCCTCTACACTGTCCCCATCAAACACTCCCAGGACAGGTACAGCACGGGGTTAGATACAGAGTAAAGCTCCCTCTACACTGTCCCCATCAAACACTCCCAGGACAGGTACAGCACGGGGTTAGATACAGAGTAAAGCTCCCTCTACACTGTCCCCAGCAAACACGCCCAGGACAGGTACAGCACTGTGTTAGATACAGATTAAAGCTCCCTCTACACTGTCCCCATCAACCACTCCCAGGACAGGTACAGCACGGGGTTCGATACAGAGTAAAGCTCCCTCTACACTGTCCCCATCAAACACTCCCAGGACAGGTGCAGCACGGGGTTAGATACAGAATAAAGCTCCCTCAACACTGTCCCCCATCAATCATTCCCAGGACAGGTACAGCACGGGGTACGATACAGAGTAAAGCTCCCTCTACCCTGTCCCCCATCAATCATTCCCAGGACAGGTACAGCACGGGGTTAGATACAGATTAAAGCTCCCTGTACACTGGCCCATCAAACACTCCCAGGACAGGTACAGCACGGGGTTAGATACAGAGTAAAGCTCCCTCTACACTGTCCCCATCAAACACTCCCAGGACAGGTACAGCACGGGGTTAGGTACAGAGTAAAGCTCCCTCTACAGTGTCCCCATTAAACACTCCCAGGACAGGTACAGCACGGTGATAGATACAGAGCAAAGCTCCCTCTACACTGTCCCCATCAAACACTCCCAGGACAGGTACAGCACGGGGTTCGATACACAGTAACGCTCCCTCGACACTTTCCCCATCAACCACTCAGGACAGGTACAGCACAGGGTTAGATACAGAGTAAATCTCTGTCTACACTGTCCCCATCCAGCACTCCCAGGACAGGTACAGCACGGGGTTAGGTACAGAGTAAAGCTCCCTCTACAGTGTCCCCATTAAACACTCCCAGGACAGGTACAGCACGGGGTTAGATACAGAGTAAAGCTCCCTCTACACTGTCCCCATCAAACACTCCCAGGACAGGTACAGCACGGGGTTCGATACAGAGTAACGCTCCCTCGACACTTTCCCCATCAAACACTCCCAGGACAGGTACAGCACAGGGTTAGATACAGAGTAAATCTCTGTCTACACTGTCCCCATCCAGCACTCCCAGGACAGGTACAGCACAGGGTTAGATACAGGGTAAAGCTCCCTCTACACTGTCCCCATCAAACACTCCCAGGACAGGTACAGCATGGGGTTAAATACAGAGTAAAACTCCATCTACACTGTCCCCATCAAACACTCCCAGGACAAGTACAGCACGAGGTTAGATACAGGGTAAAGCTCCCTCTACACTGTCCCCATCAAACACTCCCAGGACAGGTATAGCACGGGGTTAGATACAGAGTAAAGCTCCCTCTACACTGTCCCCATCAAACACTCCCAGGACAGGTACAGCATGGGGTTAAATACAGAGTAAAACTCCATCTACACTGTCCCCATCAAACACTCCCAGGACAAGTACAGCACGAGGTTAGATACAGGGTAAAGCTCCCTCTACACTGTCCCCATCAAACACTCCCAGGACAGGTATAGCACGGGGTTAGATACAGAGTAAAGCTCCCTCTACACTGTCCCCATCAAACGCTCCCAGGACAGGTACAGCACGGGGTTAGATACAGAGTTAAGCTCCCTCTACACTCTGCCCATCAAACACTCGCAGGACAGGTACAGCACGGGGTTAGATACAGAGTACAGCTCCCTCTACACTGTCCCCAACAGACACTCCCAGGACAGGTACAGCACGGGGTTAGATACAGAGTACAGCTCCCTCTACACTGTCCACCATCAAACACTCCCAGGACAGGTACAGCACGGGGTTAGATACAAAGTAAAGCTACCTCTACACTGTCCCCATTAAACACTCCCAGGACAGGTACAGCATGGGGTTAAATACAGAGTAAACCTCCCTCGACACTGTCCCCATCAAACACTCCCACGACAGACACAGCACGGGGTTAGATAGAGAGTAAATCTCCCTCCACACTGTCCCCATCAAACACTCCCAGGACAGGTACAGCACGATGATAGATACAAAGTAAAGTTCCCTCTACACTGTCCTGCATGAAACACTCCCAGGACAGGTATAGCACGGGGTTAGATACAGAGTAAAGCTCCGTCTACACTGTCCCCATCAAACACTCCCAGGACAGGTACAGCACGAGGTTAGATACAGAGTAAAGCTCCCTCTACACTGTCCCCAGCAAACACTCCCAGGACAGGGACAGCACCGGGTTAGATACAGAGTAAAGCTCCCTCTACACTGTCCCCATCAAACACTCCCGGGACAGGTACAGCACGGGGTTAGATACAAAGTAAAGCTCCCTATTCACTGTCCCCATCAGACACTCCCAGGACAGGTACAGCACGGGGTTCGATACAGAGTAAAGCTCCCTCTACACTGTCCCCAGCAAACACTCCCAGGACAGGTACAGCACGGGGTTAGATACAGAGTAAAGCTCCCTCTACACTGTCCCCATCAAACACTCCCGGGACAGGGACAGCACGGGGTTAGATACAGAGTAAAGCTCCCTCTACACTGTCCCCCATCAATCATTCCCAGGACAGGTACAGCACGGGGTTCGATACAGAGTAAAGCTCCCTCTACACTGTCCCCCATCAATCATTCCCAGGACAGGTACAGCACGGGGTTAGATACAGATTAAAGCTCCCTGTACACTGTCCCCATCAAACACTCCCAGGACAGACACAGCACGAGGTTCGATACAGAGTAAATCTCTGCCTACACTGTCCCGATCAAACACTCCCAGGACAGGTACAGCACGGGGTAAAATACAGAGTAAAACTCCCTCTACACTGTCCCCATCAACCACTCGCAGGACAGGTACAGCACGGGGTTAGGTACAGAGTAAAGCTCCCTTTACACTGTCCCCATCAAACACTCCCAGGACAGGTACAGCACGGGGATAGATACAGAGTAAAGCTCCCTCTACACTGTCCCCATCAAACACTCCCAGGACAGGTACAGCACGAGGTTAGATACAGAGTAAAGCTCCCTCGACACTGTCCCCATCAAACACTCCCAGGACAGGTACAGCACGGGGTTAGATACAGAGTAAAGCTCCCTCTACACTGTCCCCATCAAACACTCCCAGGACAGGTACAGCACGGGGTTAGGTACAGAGCAAAGCTCCCTCTACACTGTCCCCATCAAACACTCCCAGGACAGGTACAGCACGTGGTTAGATACAGAGTTAGGCTCTCTCTACACTGTCCCCATCAAACACTCCCAGGACAGGTACAGCACGGGGTTAGATACAGAGTAAAGCTCCCTCTACACTGTCCCCATCAAACACTCCCAGGACAGGTACAGCACGAGATTAGATACAGAGTAAAGCTCTCTCTACACTGTCCCCATCAAACACTCCCAGGACAGGTACAGCACGGGGTTAGATACAGAGTACATCTCCCTCTACACTGTCCCCATCAAACAATCACAGGACAGGCACAGCACGGGGTTAGATACAGAGTAAAGCTCTGCCGACACTGTCCCGATCAAACACTCCCAGGACAGGTACAGCACGGGGTAAAATACAGAGTAAAACTCCCTCTACACTGTCCCCATCAAACACTCCCAGGACAGGTACAGCACGGGGTTAGATACAGAGTAAAACTCCCTCTACACTGTCCCCATCAAACACTCCCAGGACAGGGAGAGCACGGGGTTAGATACAGAGTAAAGCTCCCTCCACACTGTCCACATCAAACACTCCCAGGACAGGTACAGCACGAGGTTCGATACAGAGTAAAGCTCCCTCGACACTGTCCCCATCAAACACTCAGGACAGATACAGCACATGGTTAGATACAGAGTAAATCTCTGTCTACACTGTCCCGATCAAACACTCCCAGGACAGGTACAGCACGGGGTTAAATACAGAGTAAAACTCCTTCTACACTGTCCCCATCAAATGCTCCCAGGACAGGTACAGCACGGGGTTAGATACAGAGTAAAGCTCCCTCTACACTGTCTCCATCAAACACTCCCAGGACAGGTACAGCACGGGGTTAGATACAGAGTAAAGCTCCCTCTACGCTGTCCCCATCAAACACTCCCAGGACAGACACAGCACGGGGTTAGATACAGAGTAAAGCTTCCTCTGCACTGTCCCCATCAAACACTCCCAGGACAGGTACAGCACGGGGTTAGATACAGAGTAAAGCTCCCTCTACACTGACCCCATCAAACTCTCGCAGGACAGGTACAGCACGGGGTTAGATACAGAGTAAAGCTCCCTCTACACTGTCCCCATCAAACACTCCCAGGACAGCTACAGCACGGGGTTAGATACAGAGTAAAGCTCCCTCTACACTGTCCCCATCAAACACTCCCAGGACAGGTACAGCACAGGGTTAGATACAGAGTAAAGCTCCCTCTACACTGTCCCCATCAATCACTCCCAGGACAGGTACAGCACGGGGTTAGATACAGAGTAAAGCTCCCTCTACACTGTCCCCATCAAACACTCCCAGGACAGGTACAGCACGGGGATAGATAAAAAGTAAAGTTCCCTCTACACTCTCCCCATCAAACACTCCCAGGACTTGTACAGCACAGGGTTAGAAGTAAAGCTCCCTCTACACTGTCCTGCATGAAACACTCCCAGGACAGGTACAGCACGGGGTTAGATACAGAGTAAAGCTCCCTCTACACTGTCCCCATCAAACACTCGCAGGACAGGTACAGCACGGTGTTAGATACAGAGTAAAGCTCCCTCGACACTGTTCCCATCAAACACTCCCAGGACAGGTACAGCACGGGGTTAGGTACAGAGTAAAGCTCCCTCGACACTGTCCCCATCAAACACTCCCAGGACAGGTACAGCACGGGGTTAATTACAGAGTAAAGCTCCCTCTACACTGTCCCCATCAAACACTCCCAGGACAGGTACAGCACGGGGTTAGATACAGAGTAAAGCTCCCTCTACGCTGTCCCCATCAAACACTCCCAGGGCAGGTACAGCACGGGGTTAGATACAGAGTAAAGCTCCCTCTACGCTGTCCCCATCAAACACTCCCAGGACAGGTACAGCACGGGGTTAGGTACAGAGTAAAGCTCCCTCTACCCTGTAACCATCAAACACTCCCAGGACAGGTACAGCACGGGGTTAGATACAGAGTAAAGCTCCCTCTACACTGTCCCCAACAAACACTCCCAGGGCAGGTACAGCACGGGGTTAGATACAGAGTAAAGCTCCCTCTACACTGTCCCCATCAAACACTCCCAGGACAGGTACAGCACGGGGTTAGATACAGAGTCAAGCTTCCTCTACACTGTCCCAATCAAACACTCCCAGGACAGGTACAGCACGGGGTTAAATACAGAGTAAAGCTCCCTCTACGCTGTCCCCATCAAACACTCCCAGGGCAGGTACAGCACGGGGTTAGATACAGAGTAAAGCTCCCTCTACGCTGTCCCCATCAAACACTCCCAGGACAGGTACAGCACGGGGTTAGGTACAGAGTCAAACTTCCTCTCCACTGTCCCGATCAAACACTCCCAGGACAGGTACAGCACGGAGTAAGATACAGAGTAAAGCTCCCTCTACGCTGTCCCCATCAAACACTCCCAGGACAGGTACAGCACGGGGTTAGATACAGTGTAAAGCTCCCTCTACACTGTCCGCATCAAACACTCCCAGGACAGGTACAGCACGGTGTTAGATACAGAATAAAGCTGCCTCTACACTGTCCCCATCAAACGCTCCCAGGACAGGTACAGCACGGGGTTAGATACAGAGTAAAGCTCCCTATACATTTTCCCCATCAGACACTCCCAGGACACACAGCACGGGGTTAGATACAGGGTAAAGCTCCCTCTACACCGTCCCCATCAAACACTCCCAGGACAGCTACAGCACGGGGTTAGATACAGAGTAAAGCTCCCTCTACACTGTCCCCATCAAACACTCCCAGGACAGGTACAGCACAGGGTTAGATACAGAGTAACGCTCCCTCCACACTGTCCACATCAAACACTCCCAGGACAGGTACAGCACGAGGTTCGATACAGAGTAAAGCTCCCTCGACACTGTCCCCATCAAACACTCAGGACAGATACAGCACATGGTTAGATACAGAGTAAATCTCTGTCTACACTGTCCCGATCAAACACTCCCAGGACAGGTACAGCACGGGGTTAAATACAGAGTAAAACTCCTTCTACACTGTCCCCATCAAATGCTCCCAGGACAGGTACAGCACGGGGTTAGATACAGAGTAAAGCTCCCTCTACACTGTCTCCATCAAACACTCCCAGGACAGGTACAGCACGGGGTTAGATACAGAGTAAAGCTCCCTCTACGCTGTCCCCATCAAACACTCCCAGGACAGACACAGCACGGGGTTAGATACAGAGTAAAGCTTCCTCTGCACTGTCCCCATCAAACACTCCCAGGACAGGTACAGCACGGGGTTAGATACAGAGTAAAGCTCCCTCTACACTGACCCCATCAAACTCTCGCAGGACAGGTACAGCACGGGGTTAGATACAGAGTAAAGCTCCCTCTACACTGTCCCCATCAAACACTCCCAGGACAGCTACAGCACGGGGTTAGATACAGAGTAAAGCTCCCTCTACACTGTCCCCATCAAACACTCCCAGGACAGGTACAGCACAGGGTTAGATACAGAGTAAAGCTCCCTCTACACTGTCCCCATCAATCACTCCCAGGACAGGTACAGCACGGGGTTAGATACAGAGTAAAGCTCCCTCTACACTGTCCCCATCAAACACTCCCAGGACAGGTACAGCACGGGGATAGATAAAAAGTAAAGTTCCCTCTACACTCTCCCCATCAAACACTCCCAGGACTTGTACAGCACAGGGTTAGAAGTAAAGCTCCCTCTACACTGTCCTGCATGAAACACTCCCAGGACAGGTACAGCACGGGGTTAGATACAGAGTAAAGCTCCCTCTACACTGTCCCCATCAAACACTCGCAGGACAGGTACAGCACGGTGTTAGATACAGAGTAAAGCTCCCTCGACACTGTTCCCATCAAACACTCCCAGGACAGGTACAGCACGGGGTTAGGTACAGAGTAAAGCTCCCTCGACACTGTCCCCATCAAACACTCCCAGGACAGGTACAGCACGGGGTTAATTACAGAGTAAAGCTCCCTCTACACTGTCCCCATCAAACACTCCCAGGACAGGTACAGCACGGGGTTAGATACAGAGTAAAGCTCCCTCTACGCTGTCCCCATCAAACACTCCCAGGGCAGGTACAGCACGGGGTTAGATACAGAGTAAAGCTCCCTCTACGCTGTCCCCATCAAACACTCCCAGGACAGGTACAGCACGGGGTTAGGTACAGAGTAAAGCTCCCTCTACCCTGTAACCATCAAACACTCCCAGGACAGGTACAGCACGGGGTTAGATACAGAGTAAAGCTCCCTCTACACTGTCCCCAACAAACACTCCCAGGGCAGGTACAGCACGGGGTTAGATACAGAGTAAAGCTCCCTCTACACTGTCCCCATCAAACACTCCCAGGACAGGTACAGCACGGGGTTAGATACAGAGTCAAGCTTCCTCTACACTGTCCCAATCAAACACTCCCAGGACAGGTACAGCACGGGGTTAGATACAGAGTAAAGCTCCCTCTACACTGTCCCCATCAAACACTCCCAGGACAGGTACAGCACGGGGTTAGGTACAGAGTCAAACTTCCTCTCCACTGTCCCGATCAAACACTCCCAGGACAGGTACAGCACGGAGTAAGATACAGAGTAAAGCTCCCTCTACGCTGTCCCCATCAAACACTCCCAGGACAGGTACAGCACGGGGTTAGATACAGTGTAAAGCTCCCTCTACACTGTCCGCATCAAACACTCCCAGGACAGGTACAGCACGGTGTTAGATACAGAATAAAGCTGCCTCTACACTGTCCCCATCAAACGCTCCCAGGACAGGTACAGCACGGGGTTAGATACAGAGTAAAGCTCCCTATACATTTTCCCCATCAGACACTCCCAGGACACACAGCACGGGGTTAGATACAGGGTAAAGCTCCCTCTACACCGTCCCCATCAAACGCTCCCAGGACAGGTGCAGCACGGGGTTCGATACAGAGTAAAGCTCCCTCTACACTGTCCCCATCAAACGCTCCCAGGACATGTACAGCACGGGGTTAGATACAGAGTAAAGCTCCCCCGACACTGTCCCCATCAAACACTGAGGACAGGTACAGCACGGGGTTAGATACAGAGTAAAGCTCCCTCTACACTGTCCCCATCAAACACTCCCAGGACAGGTACCGAACGGGGTTAGATACAGAGTAAAGCTCCCTCTACACTGTCCCCATCAAACACTCCCAGGACAGGCACAGCACGGGGTTAGATACAGAGTAAAGCTCCCTCTACACTGTCCCCATCAAACACTCCCAGGACAAGTACAGCACGGGTTTAGATACAGAGTAAAGCTCCCTCTACACTGTCCCCATCAAACACTCCCAGGACAGGCACAGCACAGGGTTAGATACAGAGTAAAGCTCCCTCTACACTGTCCCCATCAAACACTCCCAGGACAGGTACAGCACGGGTTTAGATAGAGAGTAAAGCTCCCTCTACACTGTCCCCATCAAACACTCCCAGGACAGGTAGAGCACGGGGTTCGATACAGAGTAAAGCTCCCTCTACACTCTCCCAATCAAAGACTCCCAGGACAGGTACAGCACGGGGTTAGATACAGAGTAAATCTCCCTCTACACTGTCCCCATCAAACACTCCCAGGACAGACACAGCACGAGGTTCGATACAGAGTAAAGATCCCTCTACACTGTCCCCATCAAACATTCCCAGAACAGGTACAGCACAGGGTTAGATACAGAGTAAAGCTCCCTCTACGCTGTCCCCATCAAACACTCCCAGGGCAGGTACAGCACGGGGTTAGATACAGAGTAAAGCTCCCTCTACACTGTCCCCATCAAACACTCCCGGGACAGGGACAGCACGAGGTTAGATACAGAGTAAAGCTCCCTCTACACTGTCCCCCATCAATCATTCCCAGGACAGGTACAGCACGGGGTTCGATACAGAGTAAAGCTCCCTCTACACTGTCCCCCATCAATCATTCCCAGGACAGGTACAGCACGGGGTTAGATACAGATTAAAGCTCCCTGTACACTGTCCCCATCAAACACTCCCAGGACAGACACAGCACGAGGTTCGATACAGAGTAAATCTCTGCCTACACTGTCCCGATCAAACACTCCCAGGACAGGTACAGCACGGGGTAAAATACAGAGTAAAACTCCCTCTACACTGTCCCCATCAACCACTCGCAGGACAGGTACAGCACGGGGTTAGGTACAGAGTAAAGCTCCCTTTACACTGTCCCCATCAAACACTCCCAGGACAGGTACAGCACGGGGATAGATACAGAGTAAAGCTCCCTCTACACTGTCCCCATCAAACACTCCCAGGACAGGTACAGCACGAGGTTAGATACAGAGTAAAGCTCCCTCGACACTGTCCCCATCAAACACTCCCAGGACAGGTACAGCACGGGGTTAGATACAGAGTAAAGCTCCCTCTACACTGTCCCCATCAAACACTCCCAGGACAGGTACAGCACGGGGTTAGGTACAGAGCAAAGCTCCCTCTACACTGTCCCCATCAAACACTCCCAGGACAGGTACAGCACGTGGTTAGATACAGAGTTAGGCTCTCTCTACACTGTCCCCATCAAACACTCCCAGGACAGGTACAGCACGGGGTTAGATACAGAGTAAAGCTCCCTCTACACTGTCCCCATCAAACACTCCCAGGACAGGTACAGAACGAGATTAGATACAGAGTAAAGCTCTCTCTACACTGTTCCCATCAAACACTCCCAGGACAGGTACAGCACGGGGTTAGATACAGAGTACATCTCCCTCTACACTGTCCCCATCAAACAATCACAGGACAGGCACAGCACGGGGTTAGATACAGAGTAAAGCTCTGCCGACACTGTCCCGATCAAACACTCCCAGGACAGGTACAGCACGGGGTAAAATACAGAGTAAAACTCCCTCTACACTGTCCCCATCAAACACTCCCAGGACAGGTACAGCACGGGGTTAGATACAGAGTAAAACTCCCTCTACACTGTCCCCATCAAACACTCCCAGGACAGGGAGAGCACGGGGTTAGATACAGAGTAAAGCTCCCTCCACACTGTCCCCATCAAACACTCCCAGGACAGGTACAGCACGAGGTTCGATACAGAGTAAAGCTCCCTCGACACTGTCCCCATCAAACACTCAGGACAGATACAGCACATGGTTAGATACAGAGTAAATCTCTGTCTACACTGTCCCGATCAAACACTCCCAGGACAGGTACAGCACGGGGTTCAATACAGAGTAAAACTCCTTCTACACTGTCCCCATCAAATGCTCCCAGGACAGGTACAGCACGGGGTTAGATGCAGAGTAAAGCTCCCTCTACGCTGTCCCCATCAAACACTCCCAGGACAGACACAGCACGGGGTTAGATACAGAGTAAAGCTTCCTCTGCACTGTCCCCATCAAACACTCCCAGGACAGGTACAGCACGGGGTTAGATACAGAGTAAAGCTCCCTCTACACTGACCCCATCAAACTCTCGCAGGACAGGTACAGCACGGGGTTAGATACAGAGTAAAGCTCCCTCTACACTGTCCCCATCAAACACTCCCAGGACAGCTACAGCACGGGGTTAGATACAGAGTAAAGCTCCCTCTACACTGTCCCCATCAAACACTCCCAGGACAGGTACAGCACAGGGTTAGATACAGAGTAAAGCTCCCTCTACACTGTCCCCATCAATCACTCCCAGGACAGGTACAGCACGGGGTTAGATACAGAGTAAAGCTCCCTCTACACTGTCCCCATCAAACACTCCCAGGACAGGTACAGCACGGGGATAGATACAAAGTAAAGTTCCCTCTACACTCTCCCCATCAAACACTCCCAGGACTTGTACAGCACAGGGTTAGAAGTAAAGCTCCCTCTACACTGTCCTGCATGAAACACTCCCAGGACAGGTACAGCACGGGGTTAGATACAGAGTAAAGCTCCCTCTACACTGTCCCCATCAAACACTCGCAGGACAGGTACAGCACGGTGTTAGATACAGAGTAAAGCTCCCTCGACACTGTTCCCATCAAACACTCCCAGGACAGGTACAGCACGGGGTTAGGTACAGAGTAAAGCTCCCTCGACACTGTCCCCATCAAACACTCCCAGGACAGGTACAGCACGGGGATAGATACAGAGTAAAGCTTCCTCTACACTGTCCCAATCAAACACTCCCAGGACAGGTACAGCACGGGGTTAAATACAGAGTAAAGCTCCCTCTACGCTGTCCCCATCAAACACTCCCAGGGCAGGTACAGCACGGGGTTAGATACAGAGTAAAGCTCCCTCTACGCTGTCCCCATCAAACACTCCCAGGACAGGTACAGCACGGGGTTAGGTACAGAGTCAAACTTCCTCTCCACTGTCCCGATCAAACACTCCCAGGACAGGTACAGCACGGAGTAAGATACAGAGTAAAGCTCCCTCTACGCTGTCCCCATCAAACACTCCCAGGACAGGTACAGCACGGGGTTAGATACAGTGTAAAGCTCCCTCTACACTGTCCCCATCAAACACTCCCAGGACAGGTACAGCACGGTGTTAGATACAGAATAAAGCTGCCTCTACACTGTCCCCATCAAACGCTCCCAGGACAGGTACAGCACGGGGTTAGATACAGAGTAAAGCTCCCTATACATTTTCCCCATCAGACACTCCCAGGACACACAGCACGGGGTTAGATACAGGGTAAAGCTCCCTCTACACCGTCCCCATCAAACGATCCCAGGACAGGTGCAGCACGGGGTTCGATACAGAGTAAAGCTCCCTCTACACTGTCCCCATCAAACGCTCCCAGGACAGGTACAGCACGGGGTTAGATATAGAGTTAAGCTCCCTCTACACTGTCCCCATCAAACACTCCCAGGACAGGTACAGCACGGGGTTAGATACAGAGTACAGCTCCCTCTACACTGTCCCCAACAGACACTCCCAGGACAGGTACAGCACGGGGTTAGATACAGAGTACAGCTCCCTCTACACTGTCCACCATCAAACACTCCCAGGACAGGTACAGCACGGGGTTAGATACAAAGTAAAGCTACCTCTACACTGTCCCCATCAAACACTCCCAGGACAGGTACAGCATGGGGTTAAATACAGAGTAAACCTCCCTCGACACTGTCCCCATCAAACACTCCCACGACAGACACAGCACGGGGTTAGATAGAGAGTAAATCTCCCTCCACACTGTCCCCATCAAACACTCCCAGGACAGGTACAGCACGATGATAGATACAAAGTAAAGTTCCCTCTACACTGTCCTGCATGAAACACTCCCAGGACAGGTATAGCACGGGGTTAGATACAGAGTAAAGCTCCGTCTACACTGTCCCCATCAAACACTCCCAGGACAGGTACAGCACGAGGTTAGATACAGAGTAAAGCTCCCTCTACACTGTCCCCAGCAAACACTCCCAGGACAGGGACAGCACGGGGTTAGATACAGAGTAAAGCTCCCTCTACACTGTCCCCATCAAACACTCCCGGGACAGGTACAGCACGGGGTTAGATACAAAGTAAAGCTCCCTATTCACTGTCCCCATCAGACACTCCCAGGACAGGTACAGCACGGGGTTCGATACAGAGTAAAGCTCCCTCTACACTGTCCCCAGCAAACACTCCCAGGACAGGGACAGCACGGGGTTAGATACAGAGTAAAGCTCCCTCTACACTGTCCCCATCAAACACTCCCGGGACAGGGACAGCACGGGGTTAGATACAGAGTAAAGCTCCCTCTACACTGTCCCCCATCAATCATTCCCAGGACAGGTACAGCACGGGGTTCGATACAGAGTAAAGCTCCCTCTACACTGTCCCCCATCAATCATTCCCAGGACAGGTACAGCACGGGGTTAGATACAGATTAAAGCTCCCTGTACACTGTCCCCATCAAACACTCCCAGGACAGACACAGCACGAGGTTCGATACAGAGTAAATCTCTGCCTACACTGTCCCGATCAAACACTCCCAGGACAGGTACAGCACGGGGTAAAATACAGAGTAAAACTCCCTCTACACTGTCCCCATCAACCACTCGCAGGACAGGTACAGCACGGGGTTAGGTACAGAGTAAAGCTCCCTTTACACTGTCCCCATCAAACACTCCCAGGACAGGTACAGCACGGGGATAGATACAGAGTAAAGCTCCCTCTACACTGTCCCCATCAAACACTCCCAGGACAGGTACAGCACGAGGTTAGATACAGAGTAAAGCTCCCTCGACACTGTCCCCATCAAACACTCCCAGGACAGGTACAGCACGGGGTTAGATACAGAGTAAAGCTCCCTCTACACTGTCCCCATCAAACACTCCCAGGACAGGTACAGCACGGGGTTAGGTACAGAGCAAAGCTCCCTCTACACTGTCCCCATCAAACACTCCCAGGACAGGTACAGCACGTGGTTAGATACAGAGTTAGGCTCTCTCTACACTGTCCCCATCAAACACTCCCAGGACAGGTACAGCACGGGGTTAGATACAGAGTAAAGCTCCCTCTACACTGTCCCCATCAAACACTCCCAGGACAGGTACAGCACGAGATTAGATACAGAGTAAAGCTCTCTCTACACTGTCCCCATCAAACACTCCCAGGACAGGTACAGCACGGGGTTAGATACAGAGTACATCTCCCTCTACACTGTCCCCATCAAACAATCACAGGACAGGCACAGCACGGGGTTAGATACAGAGTAAAGCTCTGCCGACACTGTCCCGATCAAACACTCCCAGGACAGGTACAGCACGGGGTAAAATACAGAGTAAAACTCCCTCTACACTGTCCCCATCAAACACTCCCAGGACAGGTACAGCACGGGGTTAGATACAGAGTAAAACTCCCTCTACACTGTCCCCATCAAACACTCCCAGGACAGGGAGAGCACGGGGTTAGATACAGAGTAAAGCTCCCTCCACACTGTCCCCATCAAACACTCCCAGGACAGGTACAGCACGAGGTTCGATACAGAGTAAAGCTCCCTCGACACTGTCCCCATCAAACACTCAGGACAGATACAGCACATGGTTAGATACAGAGTAAATCTCTGTCTACACTGTCCCGATCAAACACTCCCAGGACAGGTACAGCACGGGGTTAAATACAGAGTAAAACTCCTTCTACACTGTCCCCATCAAATGCTCCCAGGACAGGTACAGCACGGGGTTAGATACAGAGTAAAGCTCCCTCTACACTGTCTCCATCAAACACTCCCAGGACAGGTACAGCACGGGGTTAGATACAGAGTAAAGCTCCCTCTACGCTGTCCCCATCAAACACTCCCAGGACAGACACAGCACGGGGTTAGATACAGAGTAAAGCTTCCTCTGCACTGTCCCCATCAAACACTCCCAGGACAGGTACAGCACGGGGTTAGATACAGAGTAAAGCTCCCTCTACACTGACCCCATCAAACTCTCGCAGGACAGGTACAGCACGGGGTTAGATACAGAGTAAAGCTCCCTCTACACTGTCCCCATCAAACACTCCCAGGACAGCTACAGCACGGGGTTAGATACAGAGTAAAGCTCCCTCTACACTGTCCCCATCAAACACTCCCAGGACAGGTACAGCACAGGGTTCGATACAGAGTAAAGCTCCCTCTACACTGTCCCCATCAATCACTCCCAGGACAGGTACAGCACGGGGTTAGATACAGAGTAAAGCTCCCTCTACACTGTCCCCATCAAACACTCCCAGGACAGGTACAGCACGGGGATAGATACAAAGTAAAGTTCCCTCTACACTCTCCCCATCAAACACTCCCAGGACTTGTACAGCACAGGGTTAGAAGTAAAGCTCCCTCTACACTGTCCTGCATGAAACACTCCCAGGACAGGTACAGCACGGGGTTAGATACAGAGTAAAGCTCCCTCTACACTGTCCCCATCAAACACTCGCAGGACAGGTACAGCACGGTGTTAGATACAGAGTAAAGCTCCCTCGACACTGTTCCCATCAAACACTCCCAGGACAGGTACAGCACGGGGTTAGGTACAGAGTAAAGCTCCCTCGACACTGTCCCCATCAAACACTCCCAGGACAGGTACAGCACGGGGTTAGGTACAGAGTAAAGCTCCCTCTACACTGTAACCATCAAACACTCCCAGGACAGGTACAGCACGGGGTTAGATACAGAGTCAAGCTTCCTCTACACTGTCCCAATCAAACACTCCCAGGACAGGTACAGCACGGGGTTAAATACAGAGTAAAGCTCCCTCTACGCTGTCCCCATCAAACACTCCCAGGGCAGGTACAGCACGGGGTTAGATACAGAGTAAAGCTCCCTCTACGCTGTCCCCATCAAACACTCCCAGGACAGGTACAGCACGGGGTTAGGTACAGAGTCAAACTTCCTCTCCACTGTCCCGATCAAACACTCCCAGGACAGGTACAGCACGGAGTAAGATACAGAGTAAAGCTCCCTCTACGCTGTCCCCATCAAACACTCCCAGGACAGGTACAGCACGGGGTTAGATACAGTGTAAAGCTCCCTCTACACTGTCCCCATCAAACACTCCCAGGACAGGTACAGCACGGTGTTAGATACAGAATAAAGCTGCCTCTACACTGTCCCCATCAAACGCTCCCAGGACAGGTACAGCACGGGGTTAGATACAGAGTAAAGCTCCCTATACATTTTCCCCATCAGACACTCCCAGGACACACAGCACGGGGTTAGATACAGGGTAAAGCTCCCTCTACACCGTCCCCATCAAACGCTCCCAGGACAGGTGCAGCACGGGGTTCGATACAGAGTAAAGCTCCCTCTACACTGTCCCCATCAAACGCTCCCAGGACATGTACAGCACGGGGTTAGATACAGAGTAAAGCTCCCCGACACTGTCCCCATCAAACACTGAGGACAGGTACAGCACGGGGTTAGATACAGAGTAAAGCTCCCTCTACACTGTCCCCATCAAACACTCCCAGGACAGGTACCGAACGGGGTTAGATACAGAGTAAAGCTCCCTCTACACTGTCCCCATCAAACACTCCCAGGACAGGCACAGCACGGGGTTAGATACAGAGTAAAGCTCCCTCTACACTGTCCCCATCAAACACTCCCAGGACAGGGACAGCACGGGTTTAGATACAGAGTAAAGCTCCCTCTACACTGTCCCCATCAAACACTCCCAGGACAGGCACAGCACAGGGTTAGATACAGAGTAAAGCTCCCTCTACACTGTCCCCATCAAACACTCCCAGGACAGGTACAGCACGGGTTTAGATAGAGAGTAAAGCTCCCTCTACACTGTCCCCATCAAACACTCCCAGGACAGGTAGAGCACGGGGTTCGATACAGAGTAAAGCTCCCTCTACACTCTCCCAATCAAAGACTCCCAGGACAGGTACAGCACGGGGTTAGATACAGAGTAAATCTCCCTCTACACTGTCCCCATCAAACACTCCCAGGACAGACACAGCACGAGGTTCGATACAGAGTAAATCTCTGCCTACACTGTCCCGATCAAACACTCCCAGGACAGGTACAGCACGATGTTAGATACAGAGTAAAGATCCCTCTACACTGTCCCCATCAAACATTCCCAGAACAGGTACAGCACAGGGTTAGATACAGAGTAAAGCTCCCTCTACGCTGTCCCCATCAAACACTCCCAGGGCAGGTACAGCACGGGGTTAGATACAGAGTAAAGCTCCCTCTACACTGTCCCCATCAAACACTCCCGGGACAGGGACAGCACGAGGTTAGATACAGAGTAAAGCTCCCTCTACACTGTCCCCCATCAATCATTCCCAGGACAGGTACAGCACGGGGTTCGATACAGAGTAAAGCTCCCTCTACACTGTCCCCCATCAATCATTCCCAGGACAGGTACAGCACGGGGTTAGATACAGATTAAAGCTCCCTGTACACTGTCCCCATCAAACACTCCCAGGACAGACACAGCACGAGGTTCGATACAGAGTAAATCTCTGCCTACACTGTCCCGATCAAACACTCCCAGGACAGGTACAGCACGGGGTAAAATACAGAGTAAAACTCCCTCTACACTGTCCCCATCAACCACTCGCAGGACAGGTACAGCACGGGGTTAGGTACAGAGTAAAGCTCCCTTTACACTGTCCCCATCAAACACTCCCAGGACAGGTACAGCACGGGGATAGATACAGAGTAAAGCTCCCTCTACACTGTCCCCATCAAACACTCCCAGGACAGGTACAGCACGAGGTTAGATACAGAGTAAAGCTCCCTCGACACTGTCCTCATCAAACACTCCCAGGACAGGTACAGCACGGGGTTAGATACAGAGTAAAGCTCCCTCTACACTGTCCCCATCAAACACTCCCAGGACAGGTACAGCACGGGGTTAGGTACAGAGCAAAGCTCCCTCTACACTGTCCCCATCAAACACTCCCAGGACAGGTACAGCACGTGGTTAGATACAGAGTTAGGCTCTCTCTACACTGTCCCCATCAAACACTCCCAGGACAGGTACAGCACGGGGTTAGATACAGAGTAAAGCTCCCTCTACACTGTCCCCATCAAACACTCCCAGGACAGGTACAGCACGAGATTAGATACAGAGTAAAGCTCTCTCTACACTGTTCCCATCAAACACTCCCAGGACAGGTACAGCACGGGGTTAGATACAGAGTACATCTCCCTCTACACTGTCCCCATCAAACAATCACAGGACAGGCACAGCACGGGGTTAGATACAGAGTAAAGCTCTGCCGACACTGTCCCGATCAAACACTCCCAGGACAGGTACAGCACGGGGTAAAATACAGAGTAAAACTCCCTCTACACTGTCCCCATCAAACACTCCCAGGACAGGTACAGCACGGGGTTAGATACAGAGTAAAACTCCCTCTACACTGTCCCCATCAAACACTCCCAGGACAGGGAGAGCACGGGGTTAGATACAGAGTAAAGCTCCCTCCACACTGTCCCCATCAAACACTCCCAGGACAGGTACAGCACGAGGTTCGATACAGAGTAAAGCTCCCTCGACACTGTCCCCATCAAACACTCAGGACAGATACAGCACATGGTTAGATACAGAGTAAATCTCTGTCTACACTGTCCCGATCAAACACTCCCAGGACAGGTACAGCACGGGGTTAAATACAGAGTAAAACTCCTTCTACACTGTCCCCATCAAATGCTCCCAGGACAGGTACAGCACGGGGTTAGATACAGAGTAAAGCTCCCTCTACACTGTCCCCATCAAACACTCCCAGGACAGCTACAGCACGGGGTTAGATACAGAGTAAAGCTCCCTCTACACTGTCCCCATCAAACACTCCCAGGACAGGTACAGCACAGGGTTAGATACAGAGTAAAGCTCCCTCTACACTGTCCCCATCAATCACTCCCAGGACAGGTACAGCACGGGGTTAGATACAGAGTAAAGCTCCCTCTACACTGTCCCCATCAAACACTCCCAGGACAGGTACAGCACGGGGATAGATACAAAGTAAAGTTCCCTCTACACTCTCCCCATCAAACACTCCCAGGACTTGTACAGCACAGGGTTAGAAGTAAAGCTCCCTCTACACTGTCCTGCATGAAACACTCCCAGGACAGGTACAGCACGGGGTTAGATACAGAGTAAAGCTCCCTCTACACTGTCCCCATCAAACACTCGCAGGACAGGTACAGCGCGGTGTTAGATACAGAGTAAAGCTCCCTCGACACTGTTCCCATCAAACACTCCCAGGACAGGTACAGCACGGGGTTAGGTACAGAGTAAAGCTCCCTCTACACTGTCCCCATCAAACACTCCCAGGACAGGTACAGCACGGGGTTAGATACAGAGTAAAGCTCCCTCTACACTGTCCCCATCAAACACTCCCAGGACAGGTACAGCACGGGGTTAATTACAGAGTAAAGCTCCCGCTACACTGTCCCCATCAAACACTCCCAGGACAGGTACAGCACGGGGTTAGATACAGAGTAAAGCTCCCTCTACACTGTCCCCATCAAACACTCCCAGGACAGGTACAGCACGGGGTTAGATACAGAGTCAAGCTTCCTCTACACTGTCCCAATCAAACACTCCCAGGACAGGTACAGCACGGGGTTAAATACAGAGTAAAGCTCCCTCTACGCTGTCCCCATCAAACACTCCCAGGGCAGGTACAGCACGGGGTTAGATACAGAGTAAAGCTCCCTCTACGCTGTCCCCATCAAACACTCCCAGGACAGGTACAGCACGGGGTTAGGTACAGAGTCAAACTTCCTCTCCACTGTCCCGATCAAACACTCCCAGGACAGGTACAGCACGGAGTAAGATACAGAGTAAAGCTCCCTCTACGCTGTCCCCATCAAACACTCCCAGGACAGGTACAGCACGGGGTTAGATACAGTGTAAAGCTCCCTCTACACTGTCCCCATCAAACACTCCCAGGACAGGTACAGCACGGTGTTAGATACAGAATAAAGCTGCCTCTACACTGTCCCCATCAAACGCTCCCAGGACAGGTACAGCACGGGGTTAGATACAGAGTAAAGCTCCCTATACATTTTCCCCATCAGACACTCCCAGGACACACAGCACGGGGTTAGATACAGGGTAAAGCTCCCTCTACACCGTCCCCATCAAACGCTCCCAGGACAGGTGCAGCACGGGGTTCGATACAGAGTAAAGCTCCCTCTACACTGCCCCCATCAAACGCTCCCAGGACATGTACAGCACGGGGTTAGATACAGAGTAAAGCTCCCCCGACACTGTCCCCATCAAACACTGAGGACAGGTACAGCACGGGGTTAGATACAGAGTAAAGCTCCCTCTACACTGTCCCCATCAAACACTCCCAGGACAGGTACCGAACGGGGTTAGATACAGAGTAAAGCTCCCTCTACACTGTCCCCATCAAACACTCCCAGGACAGGCACAGCACGGGGTTAGATACAGAGTAAAGCTCCCTCTACACTGTCCCCATCAAACACTCCCAGGACAGGTACAGCACGGGTTTAGATACAGAGTAAAGCTCCCTCTACACTGTCCCCATCAAACACTCCCAGGACAGGCACAGCACAGGGTTAGATACAGAGTAAAGCTCCCTCTACACTGTCCCCATCAAACACTCCCAGGACAGGTACAGCACGGGTTTAGATAGAGAGTAAAGCTCCCTCTACACTGTCCCCATCAAACACTCCCAGGACAGGTAGAGCACGGGGTTCGATACAGAGTAAAGCTCCCTCTACACTGTCCCCATCAAACACTCCCAGGACAGGTACAGCACGAGGTTCGATACAGAGTAAATCTCCCTCTACACTGTCCCCATCAAACACTCCCAGGACAGACACAGCACGAGGTTCGATACAGAGTAAATCTCTGCCTACACTGTCCCGATCAAACACTCCCAGGACAGGTACAGCACGGGGTAAAATACAGAGTAAAACTCCCTCTACACTGTCCCCATCAAACACTCCCAGGACAGGTACAGCACGATGTTAGATACAGAGTAAAGATCCCTCTACACTGTCCCCATCAAACACTCGCAGGACAGGTACAGCACGGGGTTAGGTACAGAGTAAAGCTCCCTCTACACTGTCCCCATCAAACACTCCCAGGACAGGTACAGCACGGGGTTAGATACAGAGTAAAGCTCCCTCTACACTGTCCCCATCAAACACTCCCAGGACAGGTACAGCACGAGGTTAGATACAGAGTAAAGCTCCCTCTACACTGTCCCCATCAAACACTCCCAGGACAGGTACAGCACGGGGTTAGATACAGAGTGAAGCTCCCTCTACACTGTCCCCATCAAACACTCCCAGGACAGGTACAGCACGGGGTTAGGTACAGAGCAAAGCTCCCTCTACACTGTCCCCATCAAACACTCCCAGGACAGGTACAGCACGGGGTTAGATACAGAGTAAAGCTCCCTCTACACTGTCCCCATCAAACACTCCCAGGACAGGTACAGCACGAGGTTAGATACAGAGTAAAGCTCCCTCTACACTGTCCCCATCAAACACTCCCAGGACAGGTACAGCACGGGGTTAGATACAGAGTAAAGCTCCCTCTACACTGTCCCCATCAAACACTCCCAGGACATGTACAGCACGGGGTTAGATACAGAGTAAAGTTCCCTCTACACTGTCCCCATCAAACACTCCCAGGACAGGTACAGCACGGGGTTAGATACAGAGTAAAGCTCCCTCGACACTGTCCCCATCAAACACTCCCAGGACAGGTACAGCACGGGGTTAGATACAGAGTAAAGCTCCCTCTACACTGTCCCCATCAAACACTCCCAGGACAGGTACAGCACGTGGTTAGATACAGAGTTAGGCTCTCTCTACACTGTCCCCATCAAACACTCCCAGGACAGGTACAGCACGGGGTTAGATACAGAGTAAAGCTCCCTCTACACTGTCCCCATCAAACACTCCCAGGACAGGTACAGCACGGGGTTAGATACAGAGTAAAGCTCCCTCTACACTGTCCCCATCAAACACTCCCAGAACAGGTACAGCACGAGGTTAGATACAGAGTAAAGCTCCCTCTACACTGTCCCCATCAAACACTCCCAGGACAGGTACAGCACGGGGTTAGATACAGAGTAAAGCTCCCTCTACACTGTCCCCATCAAACACTCCCAGGACAGGTACAGCACGGGGTTAGGTACAGAGCAAAGCTCCCTCTACACTGTCCCCATCAAACACTCCCAGGACAGGTACAACACGGGGTTAGATACAGAGTAAAGCTCCCTCGACACTGTCCCCATCAAACACTCCCAGGACAGGTACAGCACGGGGTTAGATACAGAGTAAAGCTCCCTCTACACTGTCCCCATCAAACACTCCCAGGACAGGTACAGCACGGGGTTAGCTACAGAGCAAAGCTCCCTCTACACTGTCCCCATCAAACACTCCCAGGACAGGTACAGCACGTGGTTAGATACAGAGTTAGGCTCTCTCTACACTGTCCCCATCAAACACTCCCAGGACAGGTACAGCACGAGGTTAGATACAGAGTAAAGCTCCCTCTACACTGTCCCCATCAAACACTCCCAGGACAGGTACAGCACGGGGTTAGATACAGAGTAAAGCTCCCTCTACACTGTCCCCATCAAACACTCCCAGGACATGTACAGCACGGGGTTAGATACAGAGTAAAGTTCCCTCTACACTGTCCCCATCAAACACTCCCAGGACAGGTACAGCACGGGATTAGGTACAGAGTAAAGCTCCCTCTACATGTCGCCATCAAACACTCCCAGGACAGGTACAGCACGAGTTTAGATACAGAGTAAAGCTCCTCTACACTGTCCCCATGAAACACTCCCAGGACAGGTACAGCACGGGGTTAGATACAGAGTAAAGCTCCCTCTACACTGTCCCCCATCAAACTCTCCCAGGACAGGTACAGCACGGGGTTAGACACAGAGTAAAGTTTCCTCTGCCGCTTCTGACACTTGCCCTGAGTTTTACAGAGCGTGTTAAGTGCGACTTCTCTCCAGGAAATTATAAATCATTTTCAAGCCTCTTGGCTGTTGATACCAATATCTGGCTCTTCCTTCATCGCAAAGCATTTCATGGACAATTAATGTTCCTGACCTTGCACACTCTGCCCGTCCTTGGGGAACTGGGTTTGTTATTGAAAATAAATTTTGAGATACGATTCTCGTTTGTTCGAAAATGTTTGCCACAAGACGGAGAATTCACGAGACCTTTGGCCGGACGATGCCTGCCGGAGTTTGATGCCGGTCAACGCGGTGGGGTGGATGGGTTAAGTGTTATCGCGGAGTGGCTGCCGTTCCTGGAAAGGACCATCGCGCGTTAGAGCGCCAGCCATTTCGGAAAGAGACGATCGCCTTTGGGGGGGAGGGGGCAGCCATTTTGGGGAAGGAATGATTGCGTTGGGAGAGAGGGGGCAGCCATTTTGGAAAGGGCCGATCGCCTTGGGAGAGAGGGGGCAGCCATTTTGGAAAGCGGTTGCCTTGGGTGAGAGGGGGGCAGCCATTTTGGAAAGTGATCGCCTTGGGAGAGAGGGGGTAGCCATTTTGGGGAAGGGATGATCACCTTGGGAGGGGGCAGCCATTTTGGAAAGGGTCGATCGCCTTGGGAGAGAGGGGGCAGCCATTTTGGAAAGGGTCGACCGCCTTGGGAGAGAGGGGGCAGCCATTTTGGAAAGGGCCGATCGCATAGGGAAAGAGGGGGCAGCCATTTTGGAAAGGGTCGACCGCCTTGGGAGAGAGGGGGCAGCCATTTTGGGAACGGGGCGATCGTCTTGGGAGAGAAGGGGCAGCCATTTTGGGAAAGGCACAATCGCCTTGGGAGAAGGGGCAGCCATTTTGGGAACGGGGCGATCGCCTTGGGGGAAGTGGGGCAGCCATTTTGGGAACGGGGCGATCACCTTGGGGGAAGGGGGGCAGCCATTTTGAGAAAGGGACGATCGCCTTGGGAAAAATGGCAGCCATTTTGGGAAAGGCCCAATCGCCTTGGGAGGAGGCAGCCATTTTGGGAAGGGGGTCGCTCCCTAATTTGGCTTCTCCAACTGGGGCCTGGTGGAAAGGACTGTCATGATTACCTAGACGACCCCCGTTTACTCCCCTCTGCTGTTAAAGCTCAGCGACGGTGCGATCCGACGCTCCCGCGTGGGCTCCGATTCCCAAATTCAGATTCCTGGAGTTTTTCCAGCTGGTTTTTAATCAGTTCCTTGATGTGCCGGCCAAGGCTAGAGGCACAGACTCACGCGCACGACCGTCTGAATGTTGTAGCAATTAAAGGAAATTGTGCGAGGCGAGATAACTGAGGCATCCCACAGGCCCAATCGGAAAACCTCCCCTCGGAGATTAACATTTCCGCATGGGATCGCACTGTGCCCCAGGCCTCGGAGAGGGCGTGGGCGGAGGGCCGATTTACCCGGCCCGGGGGGGGAGGGGGGGAGGGTGGTGGTCGGGTAGGGGGCTGTTCGGGGAGCTTCAGTCTGTACGGGGAGAGGGGGGAGAAGCTGGGAGCGGTCCCCTCCAAGCGGAGAAGGTGAGCGGCGGGGGTGGGGGAGGAATTTCATGGAGCCCTTCGAAATCAGGAAGAGGGGGTTTTGGACAGAGTAAAGAGAGACACAGATAGAGAGAGAGATAGAGAGAGTGAGTGAGAGATAAACAGAGAGACAGAGAGAGATAAACAGACAGAGAGACAGTGAGAGAGTGAGAGAGACAGAGAAGGTCGTAAGGGAGCTGGAGGAGGTTACAGAGATAGGGAGGGTTGTAGGGAGCTGGAGGAGGTTACAGAGATGGGGAGGGGTGTAGGGGGCTGGAGGAGGTTACAGAGATAGGGAGGGGTGTAGGGGGACTGGAGGAGGTTACAGAGATGGGGAGGGTTGCAGGGGGCTGGAGGTGGTTACAGAGATAGGGAGGGGTGTACGGGGGCTGGAGGAGGTTACAGAGATAGGGAGGGGTGTAGGGGCTGGAGGAGGTTACAGAGATAGGGAGGGGTGTAGGGGGCTGGAGGAGGTTACACAGATAGGGAGGGTTGTAGGGAGCTGGAGGAGGTTACAGAGATAGGGAGGGGTGTAGGGGACTGGAGGAGGTTACAGAGATAGGGAGGGTTGTAGGGGGCTGGAGGAGGTTACAGAGATAGGGAGGGGTGTAGGGGCTGGAGGAGGTTACAGAGATAGGGAGGGGTGTAGGGGGCTGGAGGAGGTTACAGAGATAGGGAGGGTGTAGGGGGCTGGAGGAGGTTACAGAGATAGGGAGGGGTGTAGGGGAGTGGAGGAGGTTACAGAGATAGGGAGGGGTGTAGGGGGCTGGAGGAGGTTACAGAGATAGGGAGGGGT